>NC_135214.1:12146025-12148525 GCF_052324685.1 Brachyhypopomus gauderio
GTGTGTGTGTGTGTGTGTGTGTGTGTGTGTGTGTGTGTGTGTGTGAGGAGGTCACATCCTTTCCAGTCTCCACTCCTGTGGGAGCAGGGAACCCTGTGTAGTCTTATGCGGACAGACCCCATATCCTCCAGGGTCTTTCGGAATCTTAAACTCGGGCATTCTTTCGGGCATGGTCGTTGGTCGTTCTGATTGGATAGCTCCTGCCATTCTCATTGGACAGAAATCCCATCTAAGCTCCAATATCCATCCTCTTAGCATGACTTTCTACCTTCAGCTGTCAGTCAGTGTTTCTGAAAGATTCATAGAGTGCCTATAGGGATTGGCTCAATGCTCCTTTGGATTCACAGTCTCCCTGGCTAGCCGTGCAGAGAGACTGAGGTCAGGGGGCGTGTGAGTTCAGGAGTTGCGTGAGGTCAGGGGGCACTTGACCTTGTTCGGAGTGCTGGGTGTGGACTGGCTCACATCCCCCCCAAACCCCAATCCGCCTAACACCCCCCCCCCCCCCAACACACACACACACACACCACAGCTGGTCTTTGATAGTCTGCACATTGGTAAGTGAGAGCTGGCCATGGTGCTGAAAGAGCTTGTGTGTGGCTGCCCGTCACATTGGTGCATCAGTGCATTTCCCCCTTAAGAGTCAAAATCAGTCTGGATAGCTGCACCCTGCAAAGAGCTGAGCTCAATCCGGTCCTTGGGGACAGCCAGTCTAGGTTTTTGTTCTTGCTTCAGGTAATGAAGACCTCTGCAGACCCTGCTTACCTGGTTCAAGGCTCTGAAAAACTGGAAGACAAAATCAGCCTGGTGTGTCTGAGCAATCCCCGAAGACAATCCCCAGAACCTCTGGCATGCAGCACTGTGTCATGCAGAGGTTAAGCTCTTAGAGAAGCCTGCCATACACTGCTATGGATTTGAGCTTCAATATCCCAGCTGTGAGCAAAGCAAAGGTCTACCGAACCAATTAAGCAGGTTTTTAAAAAGCCTTCTCCTCTATGAGACAAAGAAAGGCTGACATGTTTGTGTCTGAGAAGAGAAGCCGAGACACAGACCCATTAAGGTGGAGAGTGACGGAGCCCGCTGGTGTAGCTAGCCCTGGAACCGCCCAACGTCCCGGCTGCTGGACCGGAAGCCTCCACCCACGCTGCCCTCACATGCTCCGTGGTCATGGAGCCCTGCACACTCAAATCAAGTGTCTTTCTGCAAGTTCACTACTAGCAGCCTGTTGCCGGGTTACTAGGCTGGTTTAGTAAGTTTAGTAATTTTAGCGGGGCCAAGACATGCTAGTTTGTTGGAGTGGAGTGCTGTGTGGTGTTTATGCACAGACCTTTGGGTTTGTTTGGTCTAGGCATCGGTGTGTCTGGATTTCACACTTCTACTGTATATTAATGAGACCTTTAAAAACGCACATAGGCTAAAGATAAAGAAGAGGCTGTAGGTAATGCTACTATGACTAGACTGATGTTAAGTTTTGTGAATGATGGTTCACTAATATTTGCATTCAGCTCCCTGTTCAGAATATTTCACAGCCCGCAGGTCTGGCTTTAATTAGCCTGATTCCGTCTCACCCAGACTTTACTCAGTCTGCTTACAGAGAGACTAAAGCATTATGTACTCTGGGCTCCTTCACACCTGCCATTTTCATTTTTGAATTTTAATGTTGTTTTAAGAATAATGAATTAATTGATTTTTAATTGACTCAGCTTTTTTGTTAAGAGATTGATTGGGATGTCTGCATGTTGCCGCAATTTGGAAAACAAAATCCACTTCAAAGAGATCTACATAATTCTTTTTAAAGAAACCCTGCATGTACAAACACACCACACACACACACACACACACACACACACACACACACACACAGGTTGAGGTTTGGACCATAATATGTTGTATAGTCATAATCGTATAATAATTGCCGTGATGCTCGTGTTGCCGGGCTTTCCTAGTGGACTTGATTAGTTCAGTGCTGTTGATCCCCAGACATGGAGTGTGTCCAGAGTTCTAGTGAGCTGTCCATGGTGCTGGCTAGTTAGTGTCGATTGAGAAAATGAAGTAGCCTCATTAACCTTTGATGAATGTAGTGTTGGCTAGAACTAGCTGTAATATTAATTCCATTTATCCAGACAATAAAGCTTCCTATTCAGTCAGTGTAAAGCATTTAAATGCATATTAAAATGAGGCACTCCGATATATTTTTATTTTCACTGCAAGATAATTCTAGCAGAGGATTAATATCTATATAGTAATGTTTGCAAATAGCATAAGCATAAACAGAGCCAGGTGGATGAATGACCCCTGATTGAACAGGAATATGTACATAGTGCTCTAAACTAATCGTACTCAAGGTTATGTGATGTGTTTTACTCAAGGTCATGTGATGTGTCGCACTCAAGGTCATGTGATGTGCTGGGGAATGTGATGGTGTATTGTATACAATAAACATTCATACACACTAAATCATGTCCTTTCAATGAGATGTACACATGGTTGAATCCTGACAAAG
>NC_135214.1:12156025-12163525 GCF_052324685.1 Brachyhypopomus gauderio
TCTGTCTGTCTTTTTTTCTTTCTCTCACTCTCACTCATTTCTCTCTAGGTCTTGATCTGTAGCAGTATCTTTTCACATTAGTATAGCGGCACACAGGAAACTTATGAACTCACAATTTAGGTTTTACTCTACATCTGTAATTACAGTCATCATAGACAATGTACAAAGCAGGAAATGTCTGTACAATACATATCATTGACAATTGAAAAGAGGCATTGGCATCCAGTAGAAGTGAAGGGCGGGGCTTGCATCACCATGGATACAATAATATTATAGCCTCATCTACCAATAAAGAACCATAGTGGGGGACTTCTGTCTGGAGTTGATGTGGAGAGTTAAAGGGGAAGTTAAAGGGGTGTTTGATGACATGACTCAGCAGGTGGAATGAGCTGCAGTAGTCTGGCCTACAGCCCAACACCACGTGGGGTGGGCGTGGCCATGCTGGCCCCTCCCACTGAGCCCATGACCTCCACCTCCACTCAATATACTACACGTAACAACCACCCAATACAACAAACTCTTAGATATAGGCTATATGTTACAGTTAACAAATGCATGTGTGTGTGTGAGAGAGAGAGGGGAGGGGTGGGGGGTGGTGGTGGGGGTGGTGGGGGGGGGGGGGGGGGGGGGGGGGGTGACTCCTGCACAGCTGCTTACAGCATCTGTTTAGCCTTGGGCTAGTTGACAGCGACACTGGTCTTTATGGTAAATAACAAGGCAATAACTGCTGCATCGTGCCTGTGTGTGATGATTCATTCTATCTTCAGAACCCCCATCATCGTGGACATAATAGATACAAACTGCACACACTCGCTCACTGAAGGTATTTCCTGATGTGCTCAGTGATGTCTGGCATGTTGTAAGTGAGTGTGGGGAGCCGCTTGTTTTCCTTGCTGTAAAATCAGCTTCCGTGCTCGGTGTGCACAGCTGTTTCAGCACCAAGTCTAGTGGACAGCTCCATGCTATTGTTGGACCTTCAGCACCTCCTCAAGTGAACAGCCTCAAAGACAATAGATTATAGGTGCCTTACTCCCTTAACCCCTCCCCTTCCTCTCTTAACCCCTCCCCTTCCTCGCATGCCCCCTCCCCTTCCTTTCTCAACACTCCTGATTTAAAACCCTATTTAAATGAAGAACAGCTATTGTGTTTTAATCAGCAGCCTGTGACGGGCTCAGGGATTGGATACGGGCCACGGCTAGTGTTCCCGCCCCCACACTTCCCCATCTTCCTCCCTCTCTCCCTCCCTCCCTCCCTCCCTCTCTCTCTGTCCTTTTCTTTCTCCTTCCTCCTTTTACAATCTTCTTATTTCTCTTATTTAATTGTTTTCTCCTTGCTTGTCGCGCTCCTCTCCCTCCCTTCATCCCCCCCTTCATCCCCCCTTCATCCACACCTCTCGTTCTCACAGCCTTTCTAATAACAATAGAACAATGAACGCTGCCCTGATCCTGCATGGCCCCTCCCCTCACCCCACCTACCCCCACCTACCCCCACCTCTGCTCCATCTCCAGGCCTGTGCGCTCCTCAGTTTTATCAGCACGCCTTCTCCACCCTTGTATCTCTGACACCACGTCTGAAACTCCCGGTTCTGTTCCAGCCTTATCTCTGGCCCACTCTCATATTTCAGCTCCTCTCTGATACCCTCGGGCTTTTGTCATTCTTTCTAGGCACTTTCCATATTCTAATACTGATTGCACTATAGCAAAGAAAGACCTAATTAATTACAGAACTCGAGTAGGCCTCGCGCCCTGCTGTTAATTAGACTTTTCCTAGATAATTCCTTCTCCTCTGATTCATAACGTCACGGGCTGCGTCCGCCGGTTTCAAATGCGTCGTACCGGAATGACAGCCCAAAGTTTCAGTCCCGTGCGAGTGAGTGTTTTAAAGTCGGATCTGTGTTGGCTCTGTGTTTTTCCGGAAGCTGGTGGAGCCGCTGACCCCCAGCGGAACGGCCCCCAACCAGGCCCAGCTGCGCATCCTGAAGGAGACGGAGTTGAAGAGGGTGAAGGTCTTGGGCGCGGGAGCCTTCGGCACCGTCTACAAGGTAATCGCAGCAGTCTTGTTGGAACGTCCAGGAGTCTAGCGAGCAACGTCCCTTTTGAGTTGTTTGTCTGATGTATTGTTGAAGCACAGGATTAAAGCCCACTGTCAAACACCAGAAGCCACAGTAATTGCTAACAGTTATCTCACACACACCACTCGATAAGAAATGTGTTACCTGGCTAGTCTCATGACTAATTGAGTTTCTTCTTTCATATCTTTGCTATCTGCTGATGTTGGTAGGCATCTTAACCAGGAAGTAGCAGAGAAGATGGAAATTCTACTCATAATGTATCTTATTATGTATCATAATGTATCTTATTATGTATCATAATGTATCTTATTATGTATCATAATGTATCTTATTTTGATTATGATTTTTAGATTATTGCATTTGATAGCAGGTGAGCTCAAGTGGGGTCACGCCACAAGATTCTGATTCTGCTGATATAACGTGCCTGCGCTGTTTTACCCCTGCAGGGAGTGGCTAATCCCCCCCCTCTCTCTGGTTTGTGTCTCCTAGGGGATCTGGGTGCCTGAGGGGGAGACGGTGAAGATTCCTGTGGCCATTAAGATCCTGAATGAGGCGACTGGCCCAAAAGCCAACGTGGAGTTCATGGATGTGAGTTCATCTGTAGGGTTCAATCTGAGCGGGTTCAGTCTGAGCGGGTTCAGTCTGAGCGGGTTCGGCCAATAACTCCTGTCTGACAGAAGCAAAAGTTCAAAAACAAAGCAGTTTCATTCACAGGTGGCACAGTATCAAAGGGAGCTTTCTGGTTATATGTGTTATAAATATAGATTTACACGTGTGTGTCTGTGTGTGTACATGTGTGTGTGAGTGTGTGTGTCAGGTGGCTCACTGTGGGGTAGGAGGTTGTGTGTGTGTGTGTGTGTGTGTGTGTGTGTGTGTGTGTGTGTGTGTGTGTGTGTGTGTGTGTCAGGTGTCTCAGTGTGGGGTAGGAGGTAGTAGGTATTTCCCACAGTGCAATCAGTAACTGAGGTGGGCACTAATGAGCTCTCCTCCATGTCGGCATGGAAACATGTCCAGACCTCAGCAGCAGTGTGTCTGTGGGACGTGCAGCATGAGGAGGAGCAGACCAATAACACAGGAGGAGACGTGTGAGAGATTCACTCCCTTAGCTGAAAGAGGACATAGTGATTACGGATGAAAGCAAGCAGGAGTGACATAAGGGCAGGATTGACCCCTCTCCTCCTCTCTCCGCCCATCTCCTCCTCTCTCCTCCTCTCTTCCTCTCTCCTCACCTCTCCTCCTCTCTCCGCCCATCTCCTCCTCTCCTCACCTCTCCTCCTCTCCTCCTCTCCTCCTCTCTCCGCCCATCTCCTCCTCTCTCCTCCTCTCTCCTCCTCTCTTCCTCCTCTCCTCACCTCTCCTCCTCTCCTCCTCTCTCCGCCCATCTCCTCCTCTCTTCCTCTCTCCTCACCTCTCCTCCTCTCCTCCTCTCCTCTCCCCTCCCCGCTCCTCCTCTCCTCCTGTTCCCTGATTCTCCTCTAATCTTCTCCTCTAATCCCTCTCTGCCAGCCTGTGTCTCTCTTCATTGCTCCTTCGCTTTCTTCTTTCTCTCTCTCTCTCTCTCTCTCTCTCTCTCTCTCTCTCTCTCTCTCTCTCTTCATCATTCTCTTCATCTGGACTGTGAAGAGCTCTCACTCCTCTTCTCTATGTAAAACACAATCTAAACGCAGTGGCACGCTCAGGTTCACCACAAAGAGATCACATCCTGCTGCTGATTGGATGAGGAACAGCATGCCCCCCCCCCCCCCCCCCCCCCCACAGACACACACACACACACACACACACACACACACACACACACACACACAGCAGCCCCCAGCTGCTTTAGAATAACAGCAGTTTGAATACTCATTATACAACTGTCAAGTGTGTGATTCTGTATAGAGTTCGGTTAAGTGTGTGTGTGTGTGTGTGTGTGTGTGTGTGTGTGTGTGTGTGTGTGTGTGTGTGTGTGTGTGTGTGTGTGTGTGTGTGTGTGTGTGTGTGTGTGTGTGTGTGTGTGTGTGTTTGTGTATGTGTGTTTGTGCATGATTGGTCAAGAGTTGGAAAAATTGTGCCTTTGAGGCTAAAAAGCAATCTGGTGATTAGGATTTTCTATTGTGATAATACATCTATATGATCCACCACCTCAATATTATTTTTATGATCTTTTGTATGGTTGATTGTTTGCGTTTGCGTGATGGTGTTCAGCACCATGTCAGTCATTAACATGCACACTGGTGCTCAGGTTCGTCCTAATGCTCCGTCTCTTTGACAGACACGACTAACAGATTCAGTGGACGTCTGTCTTGGAGTGTGTGGGCTTCTATAAAGACACCTTGGTGTGTGTGTGTGTGTGTGTGTGTGTGTGTGTGTGTGTGTGTGTGTGTGTGTGTGTGTGTGTGTGTGTATGTGTGTGTGATCTTCGGCTGATCATCGGCCCGATTTAAGACCTGCACACGTGCTGGGAGTCCTAGCTCCACACTAGACTAGATTATGCAACTGTGAGACGAATAATAAAGTCAATCAATCCCAGTGTCCTTTATGTCTCATACGCTTCAGCCACTGCCATTCGCGTGGCTCTGAGTCTATGTGTGTCTTCTCCACCAGGAGGCGCTGATCATGGCCAGCATGGAGCACCCCCACCTGGTGCGTCTGCTGGGGGTGTGTCTGAGCCCCACCATCCAACTGGTGACCCAGCTGATGCCCCACGGCTGCCTGCTGGACTACGTCCACGAGCACAAGGACAACATCGGCTCACAGCTGCTGCTCAACTGGTGTGTGCAGATCGCCAAGGTGAGAGCGCCCCCTGCAGGTGGCGAGATGCCCCCCTCCCGCTGGGACATGCTGATTCGAAGCCATGCTTTAAAAAAACCAAACAAAACCCTCAAAATCACTACAGCGGTGTTCAGGTGGTGTTTATCCATCGCTTGAGTCACCAGAAGCTGGATCTCTGGCCAGGCTCAAAGTCAGACTGGCGGGTTCGTTGTGGTGAGCCGCAGGGTTTTAGCGAGTGGGCACACCTGGTGTGAAACGTGTCAACGTGTCATGGGAAGCTCATGATGGATTGATGAGGATGGCTGGCCTGTGGTGAGAGGTGAAAGGTCAGAAGTCTCAGGACGGTCCCGTGTTTGACTATGATTGCTGAGGCGGTACCCATGCAGAGAGTGTGGGTGGCAGGTCAGTGTCTCTGTTTATATGAACATAACTCTAATGTACCCGGAGAGGAAGTGGGCGTGGCTGTGAGGATACACATACACATATGCGTGTATATGACATCATATATGTATATGTGACCTCATTTGGCCACATTGGGAAATCGATGCAGACAGGGCCACTGCAGGCCAGCCTGTAATCACAATTATGAGACCGCCAGGATAGCAGAGCAGGAAAACATGAGGCCACCAGTGTCTGGAGAATCAGCAAGATTTGAAGGAGGTGAGTATGGAGTGCCAGTCCACCAATCAGATGCAGGTCCTGATGAGTCCACCAATCAGCTGCAGGTGTGGGTGTGGATCAGTGGTTGGTGCCATGGTGAGGTAGGGGAAGCAGATTAACGTCAAGCCTCTGACTGTGCTGATCCAGGGTCAGGTTACATGTCTGCTTCTGATTGTTTTAGTCACAGAATCTGTTTCTGGATCAGCTGTACTATAATAATGCTGGTGTAGACCCCTCTCTTGGTACCAGTGATGCTTCATGTCATTAGGACCACTTGGATATCAGAGGCCCAATGAGTGTGTGTGTGTGTGTGTGTGTGTGTGTGTGTGTGTGTGTGTGTGTGTGTGTGTGTGTGTGTGTGTGTGTGTGTGTGTGTGTGTGTGGTCCCTGGTGTGAGTGTAGAGTAACCACACACATCACACATGTAAACAAGCCTCTTTCAGGTGCTCTCTCTCTCCCTTTCCCCTTCTCTCTGTCTTCCTCTCTCCTTCTCTCTCTCCCTCTCTCCTTTTCTCTCTCCTTCTCTCTCTCTCCTTCTCTCTCTCAACCTCTCACCCAATTTTCTCTCTCATTGTCTCTCTCTCTCTCTCTCTCACACACACACCACACACACACACACACACACACACACACACTTCTCTCTCTCCCTTCCTCTCCTCTCTGCTAGTGGTATAACTACAGGCTCTTTGTGTGGTTGGAGCAGCTGAGCTGTAGCAGCACTGAGCTGTAACTGGTAAACGTGCCTTTCATGATACATCCAGGAGGGTCTAGCTGGAGCTCTGAGAGCCCATGAGTTAAGACTAACCCCCTTCAGCCCTCCGTGCCCCCCCCCCCCCCCCCCCCCCCCGTGCCTGAACAGGTGCTCAGAGGGGGTTGTGCTGGGTTTAACGGTGCTGACCCGAGTGCAGTTCGAAGTGCTGCTGAAGTCCCAGAATGCTGAGTGGTTCGCTTATCCCACCGGCTACAGAGGCTCCTCCCCTTACATGTCTTATTTCTCACAGATGTTTGGGCTATTGAAGTTGTGCAGGAGGGTCTGCGGCATTTTGAAAATCGCTTCACTGTGAAGATTTTACAGCAGTGTTGTAAACGTGTAAATATGACACACTGCTACACACTAAGATGCATTCATGAAGGCTTCATATACGCCAGAGTGTGGCTACCTGGATGGATAGTGTGGGAGTGGGCAAACATCACGACAACCCCCCCCCCCCAGCTGGGGCCCCCCCCCGGGCTGCTGGCGGGAGGGACGCTGGGTTTGCGGGCCGAGCCTGATCCCTGGAGCTCTAGAGGCGGGATGATGAGCGGGATGTTTAAAGAGAGCCTTCGAGCGTTTGCTCTGCGCAGCAGGAGAGCTGACCTACTTCAACAAGACTGATGCATCTTACATTATTATTTGTTCATTAGCTTTGTAATACAACATTTTTACTTACCATGTGTTTACTGCAGTGCTCGTAATATCTGTTTCAAGGCACGTGTTCCCATTCAAATACAACCAGATAAGCTAAAGGTCAGAATTGGTCAGTGGTTTGGGATGCCCCCCCCAACATGTGAGGGCCGTTACCTCTGGCTTTGTGTTATAAAACAGAACACCGCAGTTGTTCCCTGAATGTAGATGCTTTAGAATGCACTCAGAACAACTACGGTGTGTGTGCGCGCATTATTATACACTCAGAACAAGGCTGCCAGCTACTGTATGTGTGTTTTAGAACACACACACCAAATGGCCATGAGCTGCTGTGTGTGTGTGTGCGCGCGCGTGGGTGTTTGTGTGTGTGCGCGCGCGCTGTCTGAGTCTCAGACAGTGACGAGTCATGCAGCCTGACTTCACCTGTCACACCAGTTGCTGAGACCTCACACACACTGGACAGGACACACCAGCTCACCCACACACTTACTCTAACCTGACCCCACATCCTACTGCCCTTACCTGCCAGCCTCGAAAACTGTGTGTGTGTGTGTGTGTGTGTGTGTGTGTGTGTGTGTGTGTGTGTGTGTGTGTGTGTGTGTGTGTGTGT
>NC_135214.1:12166025-12188525 GCF_052324685.1 Brachyhypopomus gauderio
TTTCACTCTGTTATGAACAATGTAAGCTAATTATCTGTGCTGGTCTGTAATTTCCTATTGTAGCTGAACCGCTCTGCTTTGTTTGGGCCTCTGCTCGGTGCTGGAGGTAAAGGGAAGCTCTGACACGCCCCCAGCGCCCCGGGCTAATGCTCATTGGCTTTTCCTTCTTCTAATGACTTAGTAACTCGGCCCAAAGCCCCGCCCCTTTCTAATGTTCCCTCCTCCCCCTTTGCCTTTGGTTCTTTTGCATTCATCTCTCCACCATTGTTACAATCGCTCTCTCTTTTCAACTCACTGTTTCTCTCCCTCTCCGTCTTTGTTCTTTCTTGCACGTTTTATTGTCTCTGTCCTCCTTTTTGATGTCGAGCCACAGAGGACTGAAATGGATTGGAGGAAAGACTGAACACAGACCCCAGCAACGTGCCCTGCGATTGGTGCGCCGTGCGTCGGGCTCTGTGATTGGTCAAAGGTGTGTGGCTCAGAGGCCCTGCGGGGGAGGAGGTGAAGGGGTCTGCAGTGCTTTAGTTTCACTTCACTTTCAATTAAGTGGGTGTCATAAAGCCCTGGCTGGCAGAGGCCATTTAATTGCCTTGACCCGCCTGGTGGTGGGGTGGGGGTGTGTGAGGGTGGGGGTTTGTGGGGTGGTGGTGGTGTTGAGGGTTTGTGGAGTGGTGGTGGTGTTGAGGGTTTGTGGGGTGGTGGTGGTGGTGGGGGTGTTGAGGGTGTGTGGGATGGTGGTGGGGGTGTTGAGGGTGTGTGGGGTGGTGGTGAGGGTGTGTGGGGCGGTGGCAGGGTGTTGGGGGAGTGTGGGATGGTGGTGAAAGTGTGTGGGGTGGTGGTGTTGGGGGAGTGTGGGATGGTGGTGGGGGTGTTGAGGGTGTGTGGGGTGGTGGTGGGGGTGGGGGTGTTGAGGGTGTGTGGGATGGTGGTGGGGGTGTTGAGGGTGTGTGGGGTGGTGGTGAGAGTGTGTGGGGTGGTGGTGTTGGGGGAGTGTGGGATGGTGGTGGGGGAGTGTGGGGCGGTGGTGGTGGTGGTGGGGGTGTTGAGGGTGTGTGGGGTGGTGGTGGGGGTGTTGAGGGTGTGTGGGGGTGGTGGTGAGTGTGTGGGATGGTGGTGGGGGTGTTGAGGGTTTGTGGGGTGGTGGTGGTGGTGGGGGTGTTGAGGGTGTGTGGGATGGTGGTGGGGGTGTTGAGGGTGTGTGGGGTGGTGGTGAGAGTGTGTGGGGTGGTGGTGTTGGGGGAGTGTGGGATGGTGGTGGGGGAGTGTGGGGCGGTGGTGGTGGAGGTGGGGGTGTTGAGGGTGTGTGGGGTGGTGGTGGGGGTGTTGAGGGTGTGTGGGGTGGTGGTGAGTGTGTGGGATGGTGGTGGGGGTGTTGAGGGTGTGTGGGGTGGTGGTGAGAGTGTGTGGGGTGGTGGTGGTGGTGGTGGTGGTGGGGGAGTGTGGGGCGGTGGTGGTGGTGGTGGGGGTGTTGAGGGTGTGTGGGGTGGTGGTGGGGGTGTTGAGGGTGTGTGGGGTGGTGTTGAGGGTGTGTGGGGTGGTGGTGAGGGTGTGTGGGGTGGTGGTGTTGAGGGTGTGTGGGGTGGTGGCGGGGGTGTTGGGGGAGTGTGTGGGGTGGTGGTGAGGGTGTGTGGGGTGGTGGTGGTGGTGGTGAGGGTGGTGAGGGTGTGTGGGGCGGTGGTGAGGGTGTGTGGGGAGTAGTGAGTGGACCTGTCACTTTCTCTTCTTGCTCCACATGTGCATGACAAGAGACAAAATGCACCTGTCAGCCCACCTGGGGGCGACTGTCCCGCTTCGTTTACAGCCCTCTGCTTAGGGATGCTAAAAGAGGCCATCGATTTTTCCCAGAGTCCCACGCTTGATGTGAGCGCACGCCTGAAGCTCCATGCGGCAGCGAGACTCTGGGAGATCGCTTTGTTTCGCCTTCGTCATGTTGGCGAGGTATGAAAGCCAGGAAGGAAGGACCTACGATCTCCTGCCTGCTCGTCTCACCTGGAACCTTCACCATGTCATGGAGTCTCCATAACCGAATTTCCAGCCTCCTGGAGAAAACCTGAAACCACTGTATCTTAGTCATTGTGCAGGCTGGATTGTTTCTATCAAGCGATTCAAACCCTCCTTAGCTGAATGCCACTTTAAGGCCCGTGTCCTGCAACGCTGTGTAATATCTTCCTGAAAGAGACAAATCTCCTTGAATTTACCTTATTATCTCCCTAAGTCAGACTTGTGCGGTACAGCCGCAGACCCGTTCTTCCTCCTGAAGCAGCTCGTATGTTTCGGAGGTACCGCCATCAAACGTTGAGTCTTTGGCTTCCGTGTCTAGTTCTCTGACATCACTGCTTCAAAGACTGTGGTGTGTGAGCTGGTTTAACACGGATCTATCGAATGCATCAACCTCTCCTAACCTATTGGTTGCACATGAGATATGCTGTGGAACCACAGAGTCTGCTGAACACCCTTCAGAGCCGGACCGTCGTGAGATGTGCTGTGGTCCTTCAGAGCCGGACCAACGTGAGATATACTGTGGTCCTTCAGAGCCGGACCGACGTGAGATGTGCTGTGGTCCTTCAGAGCCGGACCGACGTGAGATGTGCTGTGGTCCTTCAGAGCTGGACCAACGTGAGATATGCTGTGGTCCTTCAGAGCCGGACCAACGTGAGATATACTGTGGTCCTTCAGAGCCGGACCAACGTGAGATATACTGTGGTCCTTCAGAGCCGGACCGACGTGAGATGTGCTGTGGTCCTTCAGAGCCGGACCAACGTGAGATATACTGTGGTCCTTCAGAGTCGGACCAACGTGAGATATACTGTGGTCCTTCAGAGCCGGACCGACGTGAGATGTGCTGTGGTCCTTCAGAGCCGGACCGACGTGAAATGTGCTGTGGTCCTTCAGAGCCGGACCAACGTGAGATATGCTGTGGTCCTTCAGAGCCGGACCAACGTGAGATATACTGTGGTCCTTCAGAGCCGGACCAACGTGAGATATGCTGTGGTCCTTCAGAGCCGGACCAACGTGAGATATGCTGTGGTCCTTCAGAGCTGGACCAACGTGAGATATGCTGTGGTCCTTCAGAGCCGGACCAACGTGAGATATACTGTGGTCCTTCAGAGCCGGACCAACGTGAGATATACTGTGGTCCTTCAGAGCCGGACCGACGTGAGATGTGCTGTGGTCCTTCAGAGCCGGACCAACGTGAGATATACTGTGGTCCTTCAGAGTCGGACCAACGTGAGATATACTGTGGTCCTTCAGAGCCGGACCGACGTGAGATGTGCTGTGGTCCTTCAGAGCCGGACCGACGTGAAATGTGCTGTGGTCCTTCAGAGCCGGACCAACGTGAGATATGCTGTGGTCCTTCAGAGCCGGACCAACGTGAGATATACTGTGGTCCTTCAGAGCCGGACCAACGTGAGATATGCTGTGGTCCTTCAGAGCCGGACCAACGTGAGATATGCTGTGGTCCTTCAGAGCTGGACCAACGTGAGATATGCTGTGGTCTTTCAGAGCCGGACCGGTGCTCTGGTGTTGTTGAATAGATCCGCTGAACAAGGGGAGGGGCAGGGGCGTTTCTTGTGTTGGGAGTGGGGCCTGCTTATAAACCCACTGAGGTGAGACATTCCTGGCATTAGCACTAGCGGTTCGTGGAACACCGCAAACAGACCACAGAGATGATAAGCACCCAGGACACACACACACACACACACACACACACACACACACACACACACACACACAGAGAGAGAAGCTAACAGCAACGGCTTTATCAGTAAACTAGGTAATTCATACAATTCTGTTAGAGAAGCAGAATTGCTTGTGTCTGATTGGCCATATCGGACACCACCGCAATCAGCTGTAAACCAGAATGTGTCAGCTTGAGTGTGGAAGCTGTTTATTAAGCAATGCCAGCCATATTGATGACAGGCAACCATCTGTTGACCACAGAGGAAAGGCAATGAGATGAAATAAGACGAAATGAGATGAAATGAGACGAGAAGAGAGGAGAGGTGAGGTTTATGTGAGAAAACAAGACCAGCACCTCTGACCTGCAGATGTATTTACAGATGCCAAATCTGTGCTTATTAGAGCACTCTCTCTCTCTCTCTCTCTCTCTCTCTCTCTCTCTCTCTCTCTCTCTCTCTCTCTCTCTCCCTGGACTACTATTTCTAATCCATTTGATTGGTTTTTGAGGATTAACTATTGTCCAATAGTAGGCTTAAGCTGTCTATAGGAAGAAAGGACAGAGCATGCTGAGATTAGTGGTGTGTCCGTGCAGTGTGTCCGTGTAGTGTGTCTGTATGGTGTGTCTGTATGGTGTGTCTGTACGGTGTGTCCATGTGGTGTGCCCGTGAGGTGTGCCCGTGAGGAGTTTCCATGCAGTGTGTCCACGCGGTGTGTCCGTACTGTGTTTCCGTGAGGTTTGTCCGTGAGCTGTGTCCGTGAGGTGTGTCAGTGCGGTGTGTCAGTGCGGTGTGTCAGTGCGGTGTGTCCGTGCGGTGTGTCCGTGAGGTGGGTCCGTGAGGTGGGTCTGTGAGGTGGGTCCGTGCGGTATGTCCGTGCGGTATGTCCGTGCGATGTGTCCGTGCGGTGTGTCTGTGAGGTGTGTCCGTGCGGTGTGTCCGTGCGGTGTCTCCTGTGCAGTGTGTTCTTTGTGTTGTCGTTTCTGGTGTAAGTGATTCCTCCCATCATCTCTAGTGGGCTGTCAGGACCTGCAAACTCACCTCGTCCTTTGCTTTTTCTCACCCTGTTTTTACTGTCTGACTGACTATATATCTAAACAGCTGTGCACAAACATGTCTCATAAACATACACACACACACACACACACACACACACACACACACACACAAACACACACATTCATCACAATCCTCTGAGTTAAAAGGGGGTGTAAGATTTGAGGCACTGTGCCCCCTCGAGTGAATTGAGCTGACACCTTGCATTCCTCAACCCTTCCACACACACACACACACACACACACACACACACACACACACACACACACACACACACACACACACACAGAATAAATGGCTGTTTTTCATGCTCTACTTGCGGCCTCCAGCTGAGACAGTAGTGTCCTGGAACAGGCAGGATGGTAATGGCGTCCCATGTGATTTGGATGCTTCATCCAAACGTACTCGTAACGGCGAAACGTGCTCATAACGGCGAAACGTGCTCATAACGGTGAAACGTGCTCGTAACGGCGAAACGTGCTCTTAACACAGTAACGGCTGTGTCGATGTGAAGCTTTGTACAGCAGACTGAAGCAGTCAGACTCCACCACACTCCTGACGGAAACAATAATCCTGGAATAATGACAGCAACTGCGCAGGCAACCTGACAGACAAGTGCATTATAAGAGAGCAATCAGCCAATAAGTGGAGTGTGTTGGTGAGTGATGGCCTGTTCAGTGTGAACTACAGCGTAATGGTCTGATCTGGGGACGGGACGTCGATTATTTTTCACATCGCTCTCAGTGGCTCGCGTCGAGCACTCAGCTAATCTGGTCCTGAAATCAAAGGAATTGTGGACAGAATAGGTGCGGGGGTGCTCCATCACCCAGACGCCAGACGCCAGACGCCGGACTCCGCCTCTCGCTGGGGATGTGCACGAGTGCACCAGTCCTCCACGCCTGCAGAAGTCCACGTGACCGCTGGTGAACGATCGCACGGGCCTCGTGCTGCCTCAGCACAGGTGTGGAGAACACACACACACACACACACACACACACTGGTGAGCGCTGCAGCTCTTTGAGCACAAACAGCGTTTCCAGTATCTTAGTGCAGCAGCACCAGGTATGATTTATTGTCCGTGCTAATTCCAGAGTGGACAAATGAGAGCCGTCTAATCGTGGTTAACTCTGTGCGTCCTCGCAACTCTGCAGAGCCACAATGAGGAAGAAGTGAAGACTTTGAGTGCCCGCTTCAGACTGCATTTCCCAGAAGTCTCTGTGATGCCCTTACCAGTGCCTCCGCTGGGACTCATATTGAGCCTGCAAGGGCAGGAGGCTCTCAGCAGAGAGACACGTACATCACCTCTCTGGTGAACTGCAGCCTTTCATAGTCCATGCACACACACACTCACACACACACACAGACAGACAGACACATTTACATACACACAGAACCCTCAAGAGGCAAACAGAACCTGCAATATTGATTTGCTGCCCTGTCCTTTGCTAGCAAACACCAAGGCAGGCTGGGCGTAAACATACAGCTGGATTCTGTTTCCTCCGACCCCAGTGAGAGCCGGAGCTCACTCAGGCCCGCCCCCGATGGTCCTGAAGACAGAGCACAGAGGGATGGAGAGGAGATCATCTCACCAGGCTCTCAATGATCTTAATCATGCAAAATACTCTGGGTCGTCCAGAGAAGAATATTCTTTAAGCAATGAGCCTCCCTCAGTGCTGATGGCATGAGACATTATGCATGTGTTTCAGTACCGGCTCATACCATGTATTCTTTGTGAAAGGGAGGACCAAGGGTCAAGCCATGGAACTGCCCGAGATCTGATCACATCACCAGTTTGCAAGCTGGAAACCAGCAAGTAGGGGTCGCATTAAGCCAGTACATGAGAAACGCCAAAAGCTTGGTAGTGCGAAAGGATTTTTAAAGAAACAGACACATACACACATACATTTAATAACACATTCCATATATCAAATGACTGCTTAGTGCGTGTTCTCCCTCCAGGGGGCGACGTGAAGCTCATCTTTCTTTCTTTCTGCTTTTCATGTATCCTTGAAATCTTCTGCTCTTTCATTTAAACTGATCAATCAGACCTCATAGGAAGCCCTTATTTTATACCCATTTTAAATGACGTTATGGCGACAGAGCTTATGATTATAGCCATTATTATTATCATGTTCATATTACAGTTAATTATTTCCTTAATCTAAAGAGACTTTAATGGACTTTAGTCTTTCATTATGCAGAAGCCACTTTGAGCTTTGCTGCTCCAATGGGTTTTTTTTCAGGGTTTTTTTGTTCATGAACAGTTTATATGCTGACACAGACATCACCAGCAGCTCCCAGAGCAAACATGCTCACAGGCCTGACAAATTGAGCAGTAAATTGGTAGATGTGAGGTCCAATTAGTGGCACGAAGCTGTGGAAAAAGTGTGGTTGGTTGGTTTGCGTGTGTGTGTGTGTATGTGTGTGTGTGTGTGTGTGTGTGTGTGTGTGTGTGTGTGTGTGTGTGTGTGTGTGTGTAATTGCCCCAGCCTTACCCCCCATTCTTCCTCCCTCCTTTCGTGGGTGTCTTTACTCCCAGCCACTCTGATACCCTCCCAGTGAGACGGCCGTGAAGCTATGTTTAAACCTTCACTATGGCTGCCTCAAGCCTTCCTGAGGAGAGCAGGGAGTTTGAACACTGGACACAGCGTTATGGAAGATGCTCAGCTTAGAGGTGCGAAACTGATTTCAGATCAGCATTAAAGGCACAGCAGTTCTTCCATGTTTGGTGAAGGAGGTTGGCACTGCGCCACCCTGTGGTGGGTACTCTTTTCACATAATATAACACACTTCCTTTTGACCTTGAGAATCCATCTGCTGCTTGGTTTGAGTTCCTGTCGCAGCCCCTCCCCCCCAGAAGCCGCCCGCCATCACGGTCCCCCGTGCTTCTGTTACTGCGCCTCTCTCCTCATAAGACATTTTATTCCTGAAAACTTTTGTCCTTGAGACTGTGATGCTGAAAGTGTCTTGCTGTGCGAGGGAACTGCAGCCTCCAAAGAAACGCAGTCCTCTTCCTCCTGCTGGTGAGACCTTCACGTCAACATCACGAGCTGCGTTGAAGAACTGTGAACCTAAAGAACTCAGCCATGACGTCTCGGGTCGACGATCACACGCCGGCTCGCGTTGACACGGATACAGACGTGCCCTCGTGGCAAGATCACATGTTCCCCTGTTTAAAGGTCACATCGGAGGACAGCTGAAGCGTGTGTTGGGAGGGGGAGGGGATCTGCCCCCGGTCCCCCACACGTGTGCTCCTCGCTGGGCCGTTAATGAACTCGGGCCCCCGTTCCCTGCTCCTCAATGGGGCGGCAGGTCTTCGGGTCTCACCTGGAGTCCTGAGGAGCACACGTGACCCCTCCTCCTTCATGCCAAACACATTACCAGCCCCATCTGGTGGCCCTGTGCTCCACGCCAGGGGCTGCCAGTCCAGCCAGGAGATGGTCACGTGTTGGCTCCGCCTCTTGCCAGGAGATGGTCACGTGTTGGCTCCGCCTCTTGCCAGGAGATGGTCACGTGTTGGCTCCGCCTCCGTCCTGCCGTCACCCTAGCAGCAACACCGGACATAGGCCACGGTCCCGCAGAGCAAAACCTGCAGGACTAACTGTATGCAGCCAGTATAAACCCCCAGAGGCAGACACAACAGGACCAACAGGTCAGAAATATCCGACACTTCTCCCCTTTCCCATTGTGATTTAATTCAGCAGTTTTTCTCAATTACTTACACACTGGCGCATTGATTGCTTACATGATTCTCAACAAATGAAAATCTGGTGTGTTTTGTCTGAGACATTGATGAATCTCAACATGTTTTACTACACTTGACTCTCATTATGAAATTTGTAGATACATTGTGCAAATCACATCAGACATTCTTCGTTTTCGAAGCAGAAATGTTTTGCTATTTCAGACCTTATTTTTGAATTTTGGTTATTTTGGTGAGACCTTTATTTAAGAATCCGCAAAGAACTCTGACCTCAAAGCTTTTCTCTGCACTTCTGGTGCGTAATTATGAATATGTTATGAATGCAAAAATGAATACAGACAATTATTATTATTATTATGCAAAGAGGCATAAAAAATATAACACATTTATGCATTTTATCCTTACACACACACACACAGTGGGGAAAAAGCCAGGGAAATGATAGACAGAGGTAGAAATAGACGATGAGAGGGAGTGAAAGGAGGTAAGATCTTGTTCTAGGATCCGGACTCGTTCAGACGGGCCCTGGGCTGCGGTTCTGAAGCTCGGTTGGAGCCGGTCTGTAGGACCACTTCTGTTCCACACAGGTGCAGGAACTAGAGCCTGTGTTTGTACTCTGACATTTTACATCATGGATACTCTATAACAACGTTTTTACAGTAACTCTATTTAATATCTCTTCCCTCTTGCAATTTGCAAGTTTTCTAACAGCAGTGATTATCGTGGTCCTACTTTACAGCCCTGCTTTAAATAAATAAAAGCATCAGTAAATAAATCATCAAACAGCCAAACACTTTCTGTTTATTGTCTTTATGGATGAAGAGAAGAGCGTACACACAGTGACGGTTGTGTTCTCAGTTTATTACTGCAGTGTGTACACATGGTTTGATGTAGAAATTCATATAATAAGTGTGTCAGGAATGTTGGTGTGAATATTTATTTTGAGTGTGTCCATAGATTTCAGGACCAGTGTGTTCACTGGTCCTGAGTCAGAGTCTGATTCGTCAACTTCACGTGGTTACAGGTCTGATCTGGGAACAGGGTTCTGTTTATTGTTATTTCCCAGCATGCAGTCCTCCGTGACTATTTGACATTGACCTCACCCTCTCTGTGTGCCACAGGAAGCTGATTGGTAATGTTTGTCATAGTTCAGTTGAATAAGGGCTGAGGTCTCTGTGTGTGTGTGTCTCTCGCTCTCTCTCTATCTATCTATCTATCTATCTATCTATCTATCTATCTATCTATCTATCTATCTCATTTCTCTTTCTCTCTCTCATTTCTCTCTTTCTATTTTTCTCTCTCTTTAACTGCCTGCCTCTCTCTATTATTCATTTCCTTTGCTTCTTTCTCAAATCCATCCATCCATCCATCCAGTGTGGAGTCTAAATGCAACCTCATCTCCACCCAGCATCTGTGTCATTAGTGACAACAATGTTTGGGTCCTGTTCAGTCGTGTTCAGGTCCTGTTCAGTCCTGTTTGGGCCCTACTCTGTCATGTTTGGGCCCTACTCGGCTGTGATTGGGCCATACTCGGTCATGTGACCCCCTGGCTGGTGTAGGAGTGTTGGCCCTCTGTTGTTGCCACTCGTCACCCTTTGGTTTGAGCACAGCACTTCATGAGCTCTGACCCTCTCCCAGAGCAGCCTGTGAAAGTGCTAATAGGTCACAGAGGGAGCCCAGGCACACGCGTGTGTGTATGTGTGTGTGTGTGTGTGTGTGTGTGTGTGTGTGTGTGTGTGTGTGGTGTGTGAGAGAGTAACAAATATAAACTATGTGATCTTAAACAAGTGTAGTCTCGCCAGTGTTTATGATAACAAAGCAACATAAGTACAGAAAGTCTATTCCTGTTTGGTGTGAGTAAAATCTGAACCTGCACCACATGGATTCATCTTATTCTGGCCTACAACATGAGCTTTACATTTGAATAGAAGACATTGAAAAGAAGACATTGAATAGAAGACATTGAAAATATCTTTCCCTTTTGACTAATTTAATTTCATTTAATTGGCTTCAAATCCCAGAGGTTAAACATGCTTTGCCAAACATCAACAAACCCAGATGTAGGTGTGATGTACCTGTGTGTAGATGGTTCTGATGGTGTGTTCCAGAGGGAGCAGGCTGGCGCGTCCACGTTCCTCAGACATGTCAGATGGACTGGAATTGCGATGCAGGATGGGTTGGCATTACCGTCAGGGCACCTGAGTGGGCCGGGATTACAACATCACTCAGCATCCGGCTGCTCTGAACGGAAACATCAGCAATATGTTATCCTAGTGAGACAAGAAAGGCAACCACCATTAATCTCAGTCGCAGCTGCTTATGGTTATATGAAACACAAAGAAAGAGAAACAGAGACAGTGAGACGGAGTGAGAGAGAGACAGAGTGAGAGAGACAGAAATGCACCAAACTTCCTACACTGAATGAGGACATGATATCATGAAGACACGAGGACATTTCTCAGCGTTGGCTCCTTTAAAGTCTTTGCTCTTTTGTTTCTGTTTTATAAAAAAATCGGAGAGAAGCAAATAACATTCAAGATCGCGATTCCAGATCTTCTGGATCAATTCTACACCATGTTCAGAGACCTGAGTCTGAGGGGTAAAAGAAACAAAAACGTAGAACAAAACACATCAGAGTCTCTTGAATCCATCTGTCATGTCTGAGAGCTGTAAAGAACAATTTGAGAAGGACAAATGTTAGCAGTTAATTGAATCAGGTCCGTCTTAAAAGGAAACTGGTAATGCAATTACCCTGACGTCCACTTTTGAAAAATGCTCAGTAAACAATAGCAGAAAGCAGCATTGAGATTAAAGCATTTCTCTGTACTGGAATTGGCTCAGACCTCTTACTACAGGCATTTCTCTGTGCTATGATTGGCTCAGACCTCCAACCAAGGACATTTTTCTGTGCGGGATTGGCTCATACCTCCTACCACAGACATTTCTCTGTGCTGGGATTGGCTCAGAACTCTGTTTTCCTGCCCCAGGGCCGTTTTATGTGTTATATACATTCATATGCAGCATGGGATTCTCTTGTGTGTATCCTCAACACAAAGAAATTGTGATTATGGCTTTGTGTGTCTATTTATTATTCATTTTAAGTAATTACAGCAAGTTCCAGATAGGTATTAAGTTTATACATATATGATTTAAATGTTTCTGTTCTCATACCATCAAGAATAACTGAAGCTAGAGGAAGCAGCAATCTCAGGTGTATTCGGTTGCCCAGGGTGATGGGAAGGTCACCTCTTGGTCATCACCACCTTAACAGACTCCAGCCAGGTGTGTGGTACCTCCAGTCTGCTGGATGTGGGCCGAGGGGAGCAGTGCTGGCTGTGTTGAAGCCACATATTGATCGCCGGCCCGCTGGCTCTCCGGTCCACCATGCTGATCTGTGTTTAACGGGCTTGGAGCACCGTGGCCTACTCTCTTCCATCAGAACAGCCTTGGTTCATAGCCTGTGATGAAGACAGGTGTTCTATTAATGAGAGAAATGGAGAGAGAGAGAGGGAGGGAGGGAGAGAGGGAGAGAGGGAGTCATAACAACTCCAACATTATGCCCCAGACACCCTGTGGGGATCGCATATCTTAACATCGATCTGATGATGATGTGTATGGATATCGAATGACTCAGTAATGCGGATTTGGCCATGAGATGTTTACAAGGAGGTTTGTTTGTGTACTACGGTGAAGGATTTGATTCCAAGAGAGTCGAGTGGTGAAATACTGCATGTGTGTGTGTGTGTGTGTGTGTGTGTGTGTGTGTGTGTGTGTGTGTGTGTGTGTGTGTGTGTGTGTGTGTGTGTGTGTGTCTGTGTCTGTGTCTATGACTCTGTCTGATTTACTTACTTACTTGAGTGTTTAAGGTATTGTGTAAAACCACTGAATATTTTAGCAGTGTAAGAATTTCACCTCCGGTTCGGTAATATCTCCATTAAACAGAGGTCTTAAGGTCCCAAAACTGTACAAGTAAGAGTTAGAGCTACCTGAACATGATCGGTATCACCCAAGACACTTTTGAATCCTCTTGGTTTAAGCAGCTTAGGTATGTTACATTATTATGGTGTGTGTGTGTGTGTGTGTGTGTGTGTGTGTGTGTGTGTGTGTGTGTGTGTGTGTGTGTGTGTGTGTGTGTGTGTGTGTGTGTGTGTGTGTGTGTGTGTGTGTGTGTGTGTGTTGGAGCCTAGTACACACAGCTAGACATCGACTCCTATCGATTTAATTTCTGTCTCACGACTATTATCAAATCACTTCTGACAAAACACAGTGCAGGAAAATGCTGGCCCCTCAGTCCCACCTGTCTCTCTTATGAACAGACAGACAGCAGTGGGGACATAACACACACATCAACAAACACTATTCTCCCAGTTTTCATGTTGTATTTTCATCTCTTTTTTTTTGCATTCTCACCCCCCCTCTCTCTATCTCTCTGTCTGTCTCTCTGTCTCTCTTTCACAGTCTTCTCAGAAAATTTGAGTTTTGTTGAGTTAATTGTGCAGCTTATAAGAGTTTGAGTTCTGCAGCTCCAGTTCTCTTCTGCGCTACCTGCACATTACTGTCCCAGGTCACAGGTAACTGCATCTTAATAGATGATTAATGCGAGCTTATTAAAACTTCTTTCCACATGTGTGTATGTGTGCATCCGTGTATGTTTGTGTGTGTGTGTGTGTGTGTGTGTGTGTGTGTGTGTGTGTGTGTGTGTGTGTGTGTGTGTGTGTGTGTGTGTGTGTGTGTGTGTGTATGGTCTGAATGTGGCCCAATCCAATATTAGATGCTATGAGCTAAAAACAGTGAAGGGTTCCGTACTTTTCTCTCTTGTTCAAGGCTCAGAGAGGCTCTTTTGTGGCATTGTTGATATCCTGTCCTGCACTCCTCACTTATCCCGGATTACATTTGCTTGCTGGGGGAAGGTTTAGTGTAACGGAGGAGAAGGCGTCTTGCCCCTCTCCTTTCTGATCTCTTCAGATCCTTCGCCATGGGCTTGAGAGCTACGGTAGCGTGAAAGTTACCTCAGACTGCCACTTCGTAATAAGAGTCTGATTAGCATTTCTCCTTGAATCCTCTGCAGAGATGACAGGGACAGGGGGCTTCTGTGTGCAGGGACATGACCATAATCCTGACAGGCAGTAAAGTGTTATTGTTTCATTAATCACCAAACTGAAGCCCAGTCAGTCTGGCTCACAGATGGACAGGACAACATCAGCTCCGCATGCACATGCCTCATCCATCCAGGAGTACAGAAGATCAGTCCAATATAGCAGATCAGTCCAGGAGTACAGCAGATCAGTCCAATACAGCAGATCAGTCCAGGAGTACTGCAGATCGGTCCAATATAGCAGATCAGTCCAGGAGTACTGCAGATCGGTCCAATATAGCAGATCAGTCCAGGAGTACTGCAGATCGGTCCAATATAGCAGATCAGTCCAGGAGTACTGCAGATCGGTCCAATATAGCAGATGAGTCCAGGAGCACTGCAGATCAGTCCAGGAGTACAGCAGATCAGTCCAATACAGCATATCAGTCCAACACAGCAGGTCAGTCCAGGAGTACAGCAGATCAGTCCAATACAGTAGATCAGTCCAGGAGTAAAGCAGATCAGTCCAGGAGTACAACAGATCAGTACAGGAGTATAGTCCAACAATCCAGGAGTAAAATTCAAGGCCACACAAAACTCTAGGTTTAGCCAGACAAATCTTTCTGTGGCTTATTCAAGCACTTTTTAATAATTCAAAAAAGTTCATAAATAAGGAAAACAGTGAACTTTGTTACACCAGCTTTTTGATCAAGCTGAAGCTATGCTTTTTCAGAGAAGTTCATTCTGTAACAGAAATAGACAGATTTGTCTAAAATGGTGGATTTCCAGAACTGTGTGTTTGTGATTTGTGCACTGCAGAAAACTTGGAGTAACTGAAAATCGTGTGTAGTAATGAGCCTGAGGAATAACTGCAGCTTCTAAAGGACACGGTTCCTCAGTAAAAGCTCTTTCAAGGCTTTCACAACACACTGTGCTAGAGCAGCTTCAGACTGACCCTAGTGAAGAGCCGTCCACGTGCTTTCTGCTGCCCTAGTGCTTCATGCAGCTTATTATCATCAGTCTCTAGGCGATTGGCTGCATTGTGTGCATTCCTGATGCTGATTGGTTAACCTGGTGATTTGCTTCAGCAGATCAGGCTCGTGTCCTGTGTCCGCCCACCTGATTCAGCTCGTAAGCACTTCTCAAGTCCTCCAGGACCTGGTCTGTTGACAGGCAGTGGTGCGGTTCACACGGCCGTGTAGCCCTGTTACTTTGCTTTTGGTTTCTTTACATGTACACCACATGTTCTTAGTCATTACATTTAGCAGTTTTTCAAGTGCTTAATGTTTTCTCTAAGCCTGTGTCAGCTGAGCCTGGCCTGTCGTAGCGAACTCAGATCTTCATAACCGATCAAAATGAGTGTCGACTTGTATGTGGAGATGAAAGCATAGCTCGGAACCCTGTTTAGATAAAAGTGAGCTTCATCAGCCCAGGAGGAACCAGACCTCCTCACACAGCGTACTGGGCATCAAATGTCTCTGTGGACCGGCACAAAATGCTTTTAAAATTTCAGCGAGTAAGTTGCATCGCATGGTGTAACCATCTTCAAAGTCGGCACAGATATGAGAGCTTGACCTTTGAACTCAGCACAGATGTTAGAAGAGAGTGTGACCTTTGAACTCAGCACATACGTGATGGGACAGTGTGGGGAGAGCAGTGACCAATTGCAATGTCTGCATGGTCAGCTCAGCTTGGTCTGTGTGATTGATTCACACCTCACAGACAGCATTGTGCAGGAGAATGAAATGTCTCTCTCTCTCTCTAACACATACATTCACACTTGAACAACACTAGTGCTCCCCATCCTTCCAGCCACCTTTAGGACCCTGAGGGACTGTGATGGCCAGACTTCTCTCCATTTAACCCAGACCCACTTAGTGGTGGCGCTGCTCTATGGGCCCAGACACTGGGGGTGAAGGAGCGGCAGGTGTCCCAGTGGTGTGAGAGGTGAACTTACGCTTAAGCCCAACTTCATACGCTTTGCTTTTAGCTGTGGATACAAATGGAAACGTCAGGCATATTCTCCACTTGCACTGCCGGGTTTTGAGTGCTGGGTTTTGAGTGCCGGGTTTTGAGAGTTGGGTTATGAGTGCCGGGTTTTGCGTGCAGGGTTTTGAGTGTTCCTATTGGAGTTATGAGGACTGTATCACGATGATGCATCTGATGTTTTTTTTTTTTTTCTATTTATTGACTTTATTATCTTTATTTTTTATTCTTTAGGAACTGTATCAAGAGGGGTGAAATAATGTTTCTTTTATTTTGTTAATATATTATCTTTGCACTAAACCAAAATCTGATTTTGTGGAGACATGCCTCCCTCACCTTGGAAACCTCAGGAGGTGGATCACCAGAGTGTTCTTCAGAACCACTCAGAACCATCATGCATATGTGCTCGGGCTTCCTGTCGGACACCACATCAGGGTTACCCATGATCACATCCGACCTGCCATCTGCCCTGCAATTCAAGGAACGCCCCCCTGGGGCGGAGTTAGAGAAGGACCTGCCATGTCCCCTCTAGAGACGAAAAGGCCACAGCGTCGTGGGCCATGCGCTCAAATCAATTAGATGCACCCAAATCAATTAAACGTGCTCAAATCAATTACGCGCATTGTTTGTTCCTCTAGAAAATCAATGTGTGCAGTTTTGATTCGTAGGGGAATACAACCATGGGGCAGAACTGCCTTTCAACCAACCATCTTAATTATAGCACCACTCCGCCCCGCCCCTCAGATTCACCCCCTGCCCTGCCCCCACAAATGTGAAGTGAATGTACCTGATTCAGCATGTATGAAGCCCAGCGTGTGCTGTGTCAGGTGTGTCAAAGCTCACCTGCAGTACATGCAGCTACACAGGCTCTCGTATGTGCTCACTGTTCACCCGTAAATTGCAGTGGCAGGTTCCAGACATTCTTATGACCTCCGACATACAAAATCCAGTGAAATCAGCCCTGCATATGCAACCCTGAATCCCACCTCCCAAACTTCAAGACACAGTACCTTTACAGCGTTTATGGTATATAGTGATAACAAAGCCCTACATAACTGGGTTTGTCACCTGTGGAGTAGCAGGCATCCCATCAGCCCCTGCTCTGCTCTCATTCCCAGGGCTTGATGTACCTGGAAGAGCGGAGACTGGTACACAGGGACCTGGCTGCCAGGAACGTCTTGGTGAAGTCCCCCAACCACATCAAGATCACGGACTTTGGGTTGGCGCGGCTACTGGACGGAGATGAGAAGGAATACAATGCGGACGGAGGGAAGGTAAGTGTTTCCCGCCGTCCACAAGCGGCGTCGCTGTGTCTCAGCAGCTAGCTCCTGATATCGCTGTGAGGTGAGACGTAGAGGCGAGACACGTTTAACATTCGTCCCTTGATGTCCTCTTTGTTTTCTAACACAGACTAGCATGGCAGGTTAATTTACTGCCAGATTTACCAACCTTGCTACATAATCAACTTGGAAATTAGCTGTCCCACAAGGGTACTCTCTGCCCTGCCCATATACTCCTGTGCATATTCCCCAATCCATATTCACACACACTCTGCTCCACCCCTTTGACTCCTGTCTCCCTCTGTCCCTCCCTCCCTCTCCCTCTGTCTCTCTCTTTCTCCACACACCCCACATTCCATCCTTGAAACCCCCTCCATCCTCCATTGTTGCATCGTTAGCCAGGTGGGTTCGCTAGGCATTCCCGCAGCCCACTGTTCCCGCAGCCCGCCGTGTGAGAATATGTGCCAACATTCTGCTGCTCTGGGAAACGCGAACCGTCGCCCCTCTGGGCTCCTGTGGAGCGATCGATAGAGCCACCTGCTCAATACAACCTTTCCATTTAGCCCTAACTGGCTGTAATTTTGATTCCGACATGTTTGTGCTCTCTGAGGGGCTGTTGAAACGCTAAACCCATCACCAGGAGCAACACGGACACACAGACCCACCTGGGGCAGTTCTCACTTCTAAAGCTGTTTGTGGTTGTGTGGTGGACTTTTGAGTACTGTCAGTAGGACTAAAGGGAACGTTCAACACAAGGAACCCTTTACAGCTCTTTATGTTAATTTATAATTATTTTATTAAGATTTTCTTTCCTTAGAGTTTTCATACTATTATATTATATACAATGTATTTGAGAAAGAAATGGAGAGGATGAGAGAGGGACACAGAGACATTGGGAGAAAAAGTTGCACATCACTGAAATCTTTGACAATTCCTCAATCACAGAACCCATTATTTTTTCTCAGATGCCTATAAAGTGGATGGCCTTGGAGTGTATCCACTACAGGAAGTTCACCCACCAGAGCGACGTCTGGAGTTATGGTAAGATGGAGCCCGTTGGAGACACCACGTCTGCAGGAGCCCTCTGTAAACCTTTCTGAGGAGAAGCGTCCCTGCACTGTGGTGACGTGGTGCTTTGGCGTTTCAGGGGTGACCATCTGGGAGCTGATGACGTTTGGCGGTAAGCCGTACGATGGGATCCCCACGCGGGAGATCCCAGACCTGCTGGAGAAGGGAGAACGCCTGCCCCAGCCCCCCATCTGCACCATCGACGTCTACATGGTCATGGTGAAATGTACGTCCCGCCTCCACCCAACACCACCCCCCCACCGTCTTCCGCTCAGAGAGGCAGACGCCTCCTGATCCTTCAGCCCGTTCCAATATCACGAACACCTCACTGGAATAATGAATAATTAGAACTGAACAAACATAAAAGGGACTCCTTAAAAATGAATGAATCCTTCCTCATATGAATAATGAAGCTGATGCTCACTCTGTCATGCCAAAAATCTCTTGAAGGTTATAAGACGCCGCTGATGCACCGAGTGCAGCTCACTTCTAAACACAGTTATATGCCATAGGGAGTTATGGATTAGCTAGGATTAACTAGGGTTTCTAGGATTAGCTAGGGTTAGCTAGGGTTTCTAGGATTAGCTTTGATTAGCTAGAGTTAGCTAGGGTTTCTAGGATTAGCTAGGGTTAGTTAGGGTCAGCTAGGATTATCTAGGGTTATGTACCATGTAGCTTGTTGCACTAGTCTGCAGTATATTTCAGATATATAGTGCTGTTGCTCTGGGAGAAGTGACCAGTGCTTGGCTGGGGGCAACAGTGCCTCTACAGTCTGGCTTAAAGATCTCACAGCTCAGCTTCAGTTATACAACATTACCGAACTCCAAACCAACAGCACAGAGGTCATTATGAGAAGTGATATTATCTAATATTACCTAATAGCATTAGGCTATTTAATTTGTGCATTTTCTCACTGGAATGTGTAGAGATGGTTGCCTCTGTCCCTGTACCTACTCTTATTGTAAGTACTTAATTTTTAGATTTTGTCACTCTGTGACATCATACAGTACACACTCTTTGTTCTCCTCCTAGTCTCCACATAAACATTACTGTAGTTATTACACGTATTAAGATGCACCTGTGTCTGTGAAGCTAGTGCTGCTCAACTCATCGCTACACTGAACATGATCACGCGGCCGCTCAAGTCAGGTGTTAACCTGAGCTTCCAGGCGACCGTGTCAACAGAGCTGTGCGTTCAGCCGTTGCAGGTGGAATTGAGAGAAGGGTGAGCATTTCGAATGGAACGATGACTCGTTTTCTTTAAGAGGATCAAATGAGGCGGATTGATCAGCTTCTCTCATCGCGTGTGGCATCTACAGGCTGGCAGAAGGGCACAAAATGCACACGCCACCACAGGAGCGTGCCAGGTGTTCGTTAGGAATCCAAACAGTGAATGAGGTGTTTGTCAGCATTTAGCCCCCATTACCGTGATCGGCCTTGCTCTGCGGCTAGACCATGGGACCAGCCAAGAGTAAATGAGAGAAGGTAAAACAAGTACGTCAAAATCAGGCAGAAGGGAGTTTTACACAGTGAGGAATTAAGCAGGCGAGACAGGGAACGATGCAGACAGTGCTTCAAGGGGTGGGATCTGGCGAGGGGCGGGGTCTGACAGGGGCGGGGTCTGACAGAGCGGTGTGCTATGTGTCTGACCACAGGCTGGATGATTGATGCGGACAGCAGACCCAAGTTCAAGGAGCTGGCTGCGGAGTTCAGCAGGATGGCCCGTGACCCACAACGCTACCTGGTCATTCAGGTAACACGCTCGCAGCTGACATACACCACGTGCTGTTGTGATGGGCACGAAGGTGGGGATGATGGGATGAAGATTAATCACCAGGCTACTCTCACTTGTTTCTTCTCCCATGGTAGTTCTAGAACTAGTTGAAACATTGTAGCAATAATGTTACCACAACAAACATTATGTATTAATGCAGCAATTAATACACAAATTGTAAACAGTAAATGCACATTTAATTAGTGCAGTTGGTGTAAAACAATGAACAGTCTGCACTATGTGCATCAGAGAACTCAGAAAGGTCAAGTACAACTCACAGTATCATATCCCAGAGTCCCTGAGTAAACTCAGAGCAGAAGCCCCTGTTCCAGTCCTCAAGGACCTGCTGTTTGGTGGAGGTTTACATTTTCCCCGCTCAAACATGCCGGGTCATACCATTGCTTAATTACTTGGTGTAGAGAGGGGGTGTATCCAGGGTCTGGGCATAGAAAGCACTAGCATGGTGCTATTGGCTGTGTGTTTCTTCTGGTGCTACCCTCGTGCATTTCCAGCTGGTGGTCTGCTCCGTAGACTGGGCTTGGAAATGTGGTGATCAAGAACTGGTGAAAGAGTTCCCTGTACGTTCACTGTTTGTTCACCATTTGCATGATTATACAACGTTGTCTTCCTCAGGGTGATGACCGGATGAAGTTACCCAGTCCCAGTGACAGTAAGTTCTTCCAGAGTCTGCTGGATGAGGAGGAGCTGGAAGATTTAATGGACGCTGAGGAGTACCTGGTGCCTCACGCCTTCTCCGTGCCCCCTCTGACATACACCACCCGATCCCGTGTCGAATCCAGTCGGGTGAGTCTCCGTGCCGCTGTTCGCAGGGGCCCTGTGGCAGGGAACTTCATGGCAGGCCAAGCATCATCCAGCTTAATGATCCTCCCTGGGGATTTCACCCTTCGCCCCAAACCCGTCATCACTGATCCAGATAGTTGTGAATTTATGAAGGCACCAATTCGACAGATCAGGCTGGGTGGATGAGGGTACGAACCTGTGCGTGTAGATCGATAAACTGCAGGGTTATCGATCTACACGCACAGGCTTGGTGACCTCAGCCATGCAAAACACAAATACAGATCAGAGAAGGTAGATCTAAACTGTATGTAGTTCGGTTTCTATATGTTCTCACCTGTCTGGTACATCACACTCAAGAGTTAAGACTGCTACTTTGAGATGGTTTGAGCATACTTATAGTCACCTTGAAGTCTGTATGCTTGCAGTCTGATCGTTGCTGTTTTGAATGGGCTTTGAGAAGTGTGTGTGTGTGTATAGTACCAAACCCCTGTTCCGTAAATCCTGAAACAACAAGGGACAGTGCAGAAAGTGTAGCCGTGTGTGTGTGTGTGTGTGTGTGTGTGTGTGTGTGCGTGTGCGTGTGCGTGTGCGTGTGTGTGCAACCTGGTCAATTCAGCACTTCGTGTCAGAGTAAAATGTTCTGTCCCCAAGGTGTTTGAATAAATCATTGCTGAAATCTATATACAATAGACTCTAAGTATGAGGAGTTTTTCAGCAAAAGTACAGGCATTTTATCACTGATTTAAGGAATCTAAAATGTCCCACTACTGTGGCCCCGATGCCCTCATTATTCTGTTAAGTGAATAACGTCAAACTGGCCCCTTATACAATACACGCAGGCGGGAGGAATTTTCTTTCCATGACACATTTCAAGACAATCAGTCGTGTCTCTTGTAGTTCTCTTCAGAGGGAAATAGCTCTCTCAACAGAGCACACTCCAATATTCAAATATTTCACTTTTCTAGTCAAACACAGAGTCTCTCTCTCTCCCCTTCTCTCGCTCTCTCTCTGTCTCCTACTCCCTCCCTGTCTCCTGCCCTCTCTCTCTCTCTCCCGCCCTCTCTCTGTTTCTCTCTCACTCACTTCATGTTGTAGGTCATTAAGCCAAAAATTTGCATACTTTGGAAAACTCTTTTGCATTTTAATGCACTCTCAGTTTTCATGCGTTCAGTCTATTAACATATTATTTCAACGAAGTTACCTTATTTATATCCACTGGTGTATTGCCCAGGATTGAGTGGCGAAATGTGTGTCTGCGCCTCCTGGTGGTGACCTTGAGTGTAGACCTGAAGCAGGGCTCTTACACTTGGGTGGTTCACATTTCTCCACTGACACAAGAAGCCCTGTGCAAGTGTTGGTCTCTTGGTCTACTGAGCTGCTGACGATTAAAAAGAGATCAAACTAAACAAATTAATTTTTTAATTTTTTTTTTTTTTTCAAATTTTAAAAATTTGATTAAAAAAAATTATTAAAAAAAAAATAAATCATTATTTTCAAATGATTTATGGGTTTTATGATATAAATATATATATATAAAGATATATAAAGTTTCCTACTGAAGTGCATGGAGGAAGTGTCTCCAGGATCTGGGGATGGAGAACATTGGTGTGGTGCTTCTCCTCACCTTTCTCACGCACCCCCAGATGGTGGTTGGCTCCAGCTCTTCTCTCTTTTAGTTGAGAGGGTCACTGTTCTAGGATTGCTTGATTCGTGGTAACTAGGAGCAGGAATAAGACACTCTCGCAATAAGCTCACAGAGTTTTCAAGAAAACTACCTTCACAGAATGGTCACTACCACGTTTCTTTAAGGAAAAGATTGGCCGGTTTCCACTTATGGTGCCAACTTTGACCTCGGAAAGCCATTACACTTTAGCTGCCTCTCATCTTTAATGGCAGAAGTGCTTTTCTGTCTCTCCATGGCAACAGGGGGGCACGGCCGAGACTGAGTCCGTGCCCCACGTCATGTCCCTGGAGGCCTGTTCATTACAGGGCCAATGTGTGTAAATAGCAGAGTGGTCACTCAGGCGAGGGTGAGGTTTGCTCACGGGCCACTGGGCCTGCTCTGGTGTTTGTTCTGCATC
>NC_135214.1:12193525-12353525 GCF_052324685.1 Brachyhypopomus gauderio
ATGACACAGTTTTCTTCCCCAAAGTATCAAACTGTTTGTCAGACACACATGCGCTCACACACATGGACTGGATCATTGCTACTGCAGAATCGATCACTTCACAAAAGAGGATCTTCAGATGCTGTTCTGTGACATGTCTACTGTTTTTATTGTGAGTTCAGCTTGTTTTGTTTTTGTCGGTCGGCATGCCATCAGTTGCCACACTGTACCACTGTACTACTGAAACTACTGTAGATCCCCCAGCTGTGACAAAGGACTGTGATCACAACTGTAAGAAACCAATTCCAAAGACTCCTCCAACTGGATCGGTCTCCTACATGAAAACTTGATAATATTGACCAAGCCACATACCACAGGGACAATAACAAGGTAAGGAACAGGGTGTAAAGGTATGCAAACCCTAATATATGACACAGAGGCGGCATGGCACACTGCATTAGCTGCAGTCCGGAGGAACCGCAGAACCTGAACCAGAATTCTCATCATGAGGCTCGCTCAATGCTACTGTGATAGTCCATCAAACTAAACGTCGGTGAGAGACTCTCGCGGTGTCAGCCGCCCACGCCTGCAGTGATTAACCCTGAATCCGAGGAGCACGAAGAGGCAGAGAGGGGCAGGAAAACCACCGTGCCGCTGGGAATGAGTGAGGAAATGACAACAGAACGTTTGCCCTTAGGCCAGAGACCCGCCTGCCTGATCTCAGTCTTCTTCTATTAGGCTGTCCTCAGAAAGACTGGCTGAAAACAGGAGAAGAAAAGAAACATTACGAGAAACCCTAGGTTTATATAATATAAGTTGTCATTTCCCCATGATTGTTTGAGAGGTATCTTATAATATAACAAACAAAAAGAGAAAACATAACAAGCCCCTGCCATCTAAAGGTCAAAGGGCAGGACCATGTGGAGGTGTGAACACTGCCAGGCACCATAACCTGCTGCTAACAGAGGAACTGACCCATCGTTCGTGGAAGATTTTAAAGCACTTAATGGTCTGGCACAGTGAAATAACCCTCAGTCCTCCCATTAAGATGGTTGAGGAGCTTTCGGCTTGAATTCTTTTTTCCTTATAGCAGTAGAGAAAAACCAATCAGCCAATCAGCTCTTCTTGTTCTCATGAGCTCTGGACTCGTTTTGTTATGGGGAGGGGGTGAATTTTTAATTTTTTCTTTGCTTTCTTGTATTCTCCTGCATATAAAGACTTCTCATCTAGAAGAGCACACTGAACTATGTGGCACACACCCATTAACTCCAGCCCAGGACTGAAAATGGTTTTCATGACCACGCTATCCTTTAGTCTGAGACTAAAGTTAATCTGTGTGTGGACGTCCAGCTTTAGCAGGTGGACACATGGACGTGTGGTATAGGAGCAGTGTCTCCTACACATCTCCACTTCAGCAGGTCACCTGATTGGGCACCATCTCTGCACAGAGGGGGAATCAGAAGTAACTGTGTGATGTTCCAAACCCAGGCTCACTAAATGAAGTATCTATCTCAAGCATTATTTGCTTTCAAAAAAAATTGTTTCCCAACTGATCTCCAACCGAGATTTAAAGGAACGTCAAAGCGCTTAGTAGTACAAATCATGGTATAAATTGCTAAGTTGTTTTATAAAGCACCTATCAAAATCGTGGAGATTTTAGCAGCCTACGCAGGATTAATTTGATACTTGAAATGGTGTTATTTCATTTAAATACTCGTTATAATACTTAATGTAATAATTTCCATATCAAGCTGTGCCGGTTCCATTTGACTACTGTCTTTGTATTTGTTGTCAGACTCCTCACTGTTAAACTAAGAAAAAAGGATGTCTAATAATATATTTAAATGGGAGGCTGAGTGGTATGAACATACCATCATTCATTGTGAGTTAGTATTAAAGTACCAGTTAGTGGGACATGCTACAAAGCCTGGATTGAATTCTAAGATAAATGAACAAATAAGAATAGAATATTGTTCTGTGGTTTGAAGTTGAATGGAAAGCCACAACAGAAGCTCCCACAATAATCTGGAATAATTCCTCCCTCACACGATGGTGGAGTAAACCATGGTCCCAGTAAACGGTCTGGTAATAAATGACTTGTGCTGTGTGCCATAACTCATAAGCAGAGCATAAAAACGTTACTTATTGTACCTTTAAACGCTTGGAGCACAAACTGCAGCTATGGAGGAGAGAAGTCGATATGTCAAAATGAACTGTATAGTATGTAGCAAACACTGTGGACACAATTTGGAAAGAAACCTCCTAAATCTAACAAGCAGCTAATTAACGAACATCTAGACCAAAACACTGAGACAGACAGAAAAACACTGAGAATGAGAGAGACAGAAAGAAAAACACTGAGACAGACAAAAAAACACTGAGAATGAGAAACAGACAGAAAAACACTGAGACAGACAGAAAAACACTGAGAATGAGAGAGACAAAAGAACACTGACCTCTGACCTCTCAGCAAAGAGAACGTTCTCTCATCAAAGTGCTTCTGCACAGATGTTCCTTCCATCACAGGGAGGGTCGCAGGACTCTTCATTTTTTGCTTTATATGTTATATGTTTAAAATGTGATTACTGTAAATACCTGAAGCTTTTATTTTGGGTTTCAGGAGGATTGCAAACTATTTAAATAATGTGAAAAACCATAGTCAAACGTCAGTGAAGGCTCCTGTGTATTTCATCTGTTTTATTTTGTATTGAACACTACCTTGCTTTTTTTTAAATCTCTCTCTCTCTCTCTCTCTCTCTCTCTATATATATATATATATATATATATATATATATATATATATGGAGAGGGGGGGGGGGGGGTGCCCAGTTTTTATATATTTTACCCGCACAGACACACTAACTAGGCACAAAAGTAGTTAACCGCAATTTGGTTGAATGAATAGAACAACTTTGACATTCTTATAGAACATATTTTAATAGAAGCCATTGTTTAAAGCAAGAGACGAAACATAGAGGACCATGTTGAGTTAATTTTAGGTGTTGTTAAGAGGCAACAATTACCACTGTGCTACAAATTGCTTATAAGTCAGCACTGTAATTAAACATGGAACCAGAATCATTAAAAATAAAGAATAGTATGTGAACAGAATATTAAAATATGATTTGTTTCATAAGATTTCTCAAAGAGCCAAAAAAAGACTTTTGGATGCTACTATATAGACCTCAAAAACTGATATCTACTAAGCTTGATTTGTTACATATTTTGGCACAATAAGCAGTGACCTGCATAACCAAACATTACAGAAAATAAAGATAGCAAAGACAACAGGAAACCCCCCCACGTGTTTATGAGTCTTCAGATCCCAGCGTCTACACAGGTGATTTCTTTTCAGTCAATTTCAGCACACTGTTATTACAGAGCCTAAGCCAGTCCACTGAGAAAGCCAGACGCCATCAAACCCTGCGTTAGAGATGGCTGATGCACCAGATTGTAGAGGATGTCTTTAGGTTCCAGGGTCTCCTTCACTGTGCCCCATTTCCTGTGGCTGGGTAGTGTTTGTCTGTCCTCGTTTTTCCAGGAACTTATTTCACTCGTGTCTACCAGATCAGGAAGTACAGACACACTAAGCACAGTTTACATGTTGATAATTCGTTTTATATTACAACAGCCAATTAAAGGAAGTACATCATCTTCCTAAAGTACAAACATTTTGGAATGGAAGTTCCTTGCGATTTTACTACTGTTAACTGAGAAAATGTGAATAGTATTTTTATAGATTGTTGAATTGGCCAGGTGCATTTGTAAATAGATGGATAACTCATGATCTTTTGGACTGCTATAATCGTTTTTTTTTCTTTTTTTTTTCATTTTGTTTTGCTTCACAGTGTCTCACACTGATTAACAACATTAAGTGTGTGTGTGTATGTGTGTGTGTGTGTTTTCTGATTTCTGTACATATCTGTAATTGCAATGACACTTATATTACCTTCGTAGAGCCAGCAGGTCTTTGTAGTGGCCTGAAGTGACTCTTGTGACTGTATTTAACCCATCTTGGTGGTTCTTGTGTTCCATGACCTCTGACCTGGTAGGAAAATATTGTTTCTTTCTTTCTGTCACATATAAGCTCCCTGTTCTCCCTCTTTTTACCTTTTGTACAGAATCTCTGCTGTGGGGGGAGGGGGAGGTGTAGTCTTGTTGCAGTGCTGGTCATTTTCTCTCTGTGGCTGTAGCTTTCCCCAGCGCACATGCCACTTTTCCCCCACGTGACACCCTTCGGTACCGCACTCTTCCTCCACACACACAGAACACTCACTGCTCTTTCTCAACCTTCCCCAGAGCCTCTGACCAGTTCCCAGCCCAGAGTCCACACGCCTGACTCCTCTCACTGGTCTGCTGGGTGAATGTTCCCCAGTGGCAGAGACACGCCCGCCACCGAAGCACCTGACCCCGCCACTGCTGTCTTCACCAAGGACGCTGACCCCTCACTTCCACTCACACTAACGGCCCTCTGATGGTGTTTCTCACACAGATTAATGTGTCGTTAAGCATTATTCGCTTTGACTAATTGACTAATTGATTGGACGGCTAATTTTGCCACTCTACCTTTGAGTGATGACTTGTCAGAGTGATTTTTCTTTCATTTTTTCCTCCCTTTTATTTATTTCTTTTTTTCTTAATTTCTTCCAGAGGTGCCATAGAGAGCTGTAAGAGTCAGTGGTTGGGTCCTTGCTCACACCTGCCACCTAGAGGCAGCATGGAGCACAGATCTTTGCCCCACCATAGCCTACCCTCCCAAAAAACAAAAAAAAAGCTAAAGCATTTAAATACAGTTCCACACTTTTGTTACATGAATCTGTCAAAAAATATATTTTTAATTTAATATAAATAAATACCAACACAGTATCTAAAATATTCATTGTATGTGTCTTCATTCAAATGCATGCATGCATTAAGAAGAATTGTCATGAGCAGCTGCAAAAGAAGAAAAAAAAAGTAAATAAATAAATAACACATTCACTGCAGATTCAGCTATAATGGCTCTGAACTTTCACACATTCTCCAAATGGGGCACCACCCCACACCAAAAAACAGGAGTGTGACATTCAAGTTCTGACATTCAGGTCTGTGTGGGTCTGCTCTCCACAGCGCACGTCTCTCATGCTGCTGTCTGCTGTCTCTTCACAGTTACACACATCCCTTATGCCTTTTCCCTTTTCTTAACCAGGAAGTCTCAGATGAGGAGATTTGTCAGAAAAGAATTGGACAAACCTCTCAGAAAATGAATCTTTGAGATTCTGTATTATGTCTGTGGCAGTTGGTCGGTTGTGCAAACTACGTTTCTGCTGTTAATGACGGTTGTAGAGAACAGCTGCTGTCCAACTGCACCCCAAGCCGGCCCTGAGCATATATACAGAGCATCAGCTCACTGGACCATGTATGTAGCCAACAGCGAGTCCACATACACCAAATGTAGGAATGACTGAACACTGACGTGAGGCCTTTAATTCTTACATTATTTTATAATTGATGAGCACACCAGTTCTGGGTTATGTTAAGCAACACAGCATGCAATTCAGAGTGTTTGGTTGGTTTGAAAATTAACCTTAGTGCTTTAATGTAATTTTGCAGTGTATATAATAATATAATAACAATGCAGGATGAAACAAATGTGTTCACTGGGTTAGCCAAAGTCCCCTGGTCTCCTTTCCCTACACAGCTAGGCCAGTGTCTCATAAATTAAACCATTCGAAGAGAAAATCGTAGTCCTAGCAACCGATGATAAAGTGTCATTATACCCGACATTTTGCACGTGCAAGACAGACGCTGCTCTTTTCTCCAAGATGACATTTTACGGCATTATCATTGGAAATCCAATATTGTAAGCAGGTGAGATCTGCTTTGTGAGGGCTTTTTCAGTTTTTCTTTTTTTTTCGCCCCAGACGAAGTCCAATCACTTTCCTCATGCCGGTAATCGAGTGTGAGAGGGGCCATCCATCACGGTGTGAGCCAGACTCGCTCAGCGCGCTGCGCCACGTCCCGTATGGATCTGGACCTGTTATGAGGGATGACGCTAATGTCTGAATGTAAATTATATTAAATGCCTCGAGCTTCGATGATCGACTTAAGCTTTGTTTTGTAATGAAAGTGCAAGCTTTTCCGAAGCCCTTTACACGATTCCGTGCTCGCGAATTATTTATTGCAATTTTGTTATAGATGTGTTTATGATTTGCTGAATTATGACCAACGGTTCGAGTTTTTTTTAGGCCGTCTACAAATACAAACGGACATTTCCCGCACGACTGGACCGGGCTAACGGGAACTCCTTCGCAGGGCAAAAAGGGCCTACAATTTTAGGCCTATATACACTTTTTCTCAGAGAACGGAATAAGACAAGCATTAACATTTATGCCATGCTGCTTTATTTTTATGGCTATATTAGCATTTAAAAAACAATTCAGCAGCACGAAAACATCGGTGGACAATATCACTGAAACAGGTGTGGAAGAAATGTGCTAACGACCTGTTGATTGCATTTCCAAGTTTGAATAATTCTCATAAAAGACGGTTTAGTCAGCTTATAAATTTCCAATTAAATATCAGAACGAGAGATTAGCCTGTTAGTAATTTTGCAAGCACTCTTGGTCGTCCATCGATATTAAAATAGCAAAAATTGTGTTATTCAGCAGTGTGCCCAAACGACGCAGTCTCCTTTGCGCGTGGCCCGTCACCCTATGCACGTGCACGACGGGTTCTTTCGTTTCCTGTTTTTTCCGTTTTTCGTCCTCGTCTGTATCGCGCAGCTGGTATTCCTGTGTGTGTCGCGGCAGGCTTTGTGTTTGAGACTGAATGTGCTCTCTAAAGCCCGACAAGCAGAGCTTGAGATCCCCCGCGGGTTTTCATTACCGGACGCACATTCCGCTGCAGGCGCGCGCGTGTCTCGTTTCAGCCCATCAGTATTCGACTGTAACTATAACCTATAACCTATAAGCCGGTCTCCTGCGATATACATCTGATTGACTCTCGATTCAAAAAAATATGCAATAAAATAAAAGTATATAAAATAATGAAATGTTTTGGTGATTGTCACCAAATGCTCTTTCCGCGTATATGTTCTTGTCTCCATGCGTAATGTTGTGTACTCTGTTGCCGGTTAGAACTGGTAACATACCTACTCGGACAGAGCGCTTATTCAGCGCCAAAGTTCTGGTAAGTGACAAAAATGTCCCCTCGGGAAATGAACTGACAGCAGAGTTTAGCCCAGCACATGTCCTTGCGCTTTCCGTGCAGTTACGAGACAGTCTTCTGGTTTGTACTGTTCTCTTCTCGCTCCAAACATCCTGCCCAACTACCGCCACGTGGTGCCAGGTAGGGCAGGTCCAGGAGAACACACACAACACACACTGGCTGTGAGCCTCGCCCAATAGAGTGTGCCCGCCGTCCCTAGTCACACAAAGTTCTGCAAAGTTCTCTCTAGAAAACATTTAAGGACCAGCAGGAACTTTATCAGTCTGTCCCCCATATCTGTGTCTGCCATATCTAGGGTACCACTTGCTTCTGTGGCTACAGAACCCCACCAGGCTGCACGTGCACGCTTCTGCCCCATGTCACCCATTAACAAAATGTGCAGGACGCTTGTTTTCCAGACTGGTGTCGGTGGCCTCGGAGCCGACACTAGTCCTCGCGATCCGAATCGGAATGCGCTTTTGTGAAAGTAAAACGCAGCATGCGGAAATTTTCCTTTTAATTAACTCCCGACAGCCGACAGGCAGCGGCTACCGCGAGGCCTGGAAAACTGATGCAATTACCCTGTTCTATTCATCCGCCACACAATAACGTGATGGAGGTGCATTGTGGAGTGACAATGCCGTAATTGTAGAGCGTCGCACCTCCATGCAGTCGCGGCTTGGTAGACTCTTATGTTGAAAGAAAGGACAGTATGCTGGAACACGCACAGCGCTACGGAAGGGGAACGGATGAGTATTAAAGCATTCTAATTACTTCATGATAGCCTCTTGACAATGATAGGCCCGTGGCTTCATTTGCACGAGGGAGAGAAAGAGAGCACCCATAAATGGGGAGAGATAGTGAAATGAATGTTCTCCTTTCTGTGCAGGAGTTTGAGCGAGACCAAGACGCAGTGCGGTGTTTTGCTGCGATGATGCAAAAGATGTTTGACTATTTGTAGAGGTCCGTACTGAACGCAGAGTAGCTTAGGCAGTAGTCCTCATATGTGTGGAATTGTTCACGCTGGAGTGAAGTGGGAGGGGTTTGGAGAAGGCGGGGTCTGACGGGGACCCGCCCCATGTGCCATTATTCCCATTCTAACATACCTGGTTTTCCACTAGATGGAAAATGGAAAGATTGTTTTAATTTTACACATATATTGCTATCTTGTACGTATCATGGATATTTATTAATCACACCATTTTACACTCTGCTATTAGTCAGTCTAGACCAGTATTCTTGTGATTCTGCAGCCCTGTCCACTAAAGTCTACGGTTTCACAACTGGATCTCTTCCAACTAACGTTGCACATTTTATTATAGCAATTTCTCTATACTCGAGATATTTCAATGTAACCTTTTTGTTATATAGCAACAGTAACTTTTGCAGGCTAGCACATTAGGAGTTGTCAAGGAGCGGCACACTGAAAGATTGGGCTATTCACACGTGATTCCCTGGTGGTTGTGCTGATATGATTAGCCATTGCTTCCAATCCTAACCACATAATGTGGTTAATATGCCGAACACACTGTGTGCTTGCTGTAACAATGCTAAGAGATCTTGTTGGACAGAAAACTCGCACTCAGCAATGTTAACTCTTCATATCTGCTGCAGCATGACAGGTATGCCAGAATATTCTCATTTTCTCTCTCTCTCTCTCTTTCTCTCTCTCTCTGTCTCTCTCTCTAATGCACATCTATTGTGGAGCAGCTGTATGAGATGAGCAAAGGAGAGGTACACCAGTGCACAATACCCTACTAGTCTCTACGGGGAACGATGCCAGTTTCATTTGTCGTAGGAACAGAACGAGGCGATGGAAGCACACAGTGCACGCGCGGAGCCGTCCGTCATTGGTGGATTCCTACTCCGTGCTTTTGCTTAACGCACCAATCAGGAACCACTGCAAATGACAACAAGCAAAAGCATGCAAAACATGTCTCATTGAAAAACAAGAGACACCATGAGATCAGTCCAGCTGAAACTTGGCACAATTCTCAGTTTCCTGCAAGTCGTGAAGCACCTTAGTAACTACTTGAACTCAATCACGAGCCTACCCAGAAACTTTTGCTTATTTACAAAATCTACAGAGCGTTCTGCCTTTTCTTCTTCCTCATCCTTTTCTTCTTCTCTTGTTGTGCTGTTTACGATTGCGGGTGAGGACCAAAGCAAAGAAAATTACCCCGATTATGTCCACGACAACGACACGGACGCTTCTCTGGTCATCTCCGCTATCAGCTTCGCCTCTTAATCACAATAGGCAATCACGAAATGGTCGTCGACCAGAAACATCTCTGTCGGCCTAGCTGTGGGGTGGGGTGGCGTGGCGCAGGGTCCCTTGGGAGTGTCCTGGGTTTTGAGACTCCACCTGAGCTCTCTGCACAACTCCCGTTGAAGGAGGCGGTGATTTCCTTAGCTAACGCACCCAGGACTCGATTGTTGGTTTAAAGCGTATCATTATTTTCATTTGTTCTTAGTTCTTAGAACATCTTTCTTGTTCATGTTGTTCTTAACATTTTTGTTTATGGTTCAGGCGTGCACAAAGACCCGGACATCGTTGCAGTGGGTAAGATGGTGTTTAGGGTTAGTAGAAAACCGGTTTGATGAAATCAATAGCACAGTCTTTTAAAGATGCAGTATGTATGTTTTCTTTCTTTCTTGTATGAAGCTCAACACTCTTCCTAGCTAGCGTTTTTTTTCTTTGGTGATTTCATATCTGGCTGAGCTCATAGCTATCGTCTGCTAGTTAACTGTATCTGTTATAAACCCAGACTAATTTGTGTAAAAGATGCAAACAGCTTCTCTGTATAAACCCTTAACATGTGTTTGTCCAAACATTCTCCTCAAGGCTCAGCCTGTGACCCATGAGGTTCAGAGAGAGAGAGTGAGAGAAAGTGAAGGAAAGGGAGAGAGAGAGAAAAAAGAGAAAGAGAGCAAGCAAGACAGGAGGAACCATGCTCTCATCTCCAGTGCTTTAGAGGTGTGATCATCTCGTCTGGTGGATGTCTGTGGGGGGGACATCTGTGTCTAGAGGTGTCACGCAGCCATCTCAGGACACAGCAGATGACCCCCCCACCCTCTGCCTCTGTGTCACTACATGCTGACCCTTTCCTGATTACTTAACAGTCCTGCACTGCTTTATGGACGTAATTTTGTAATAAAAAGTGGGGGGGACATGGATTCATCGCTATTTAAATATTTGGTTTTAACCGTAAAAACTGGGGGGGACCAACACCGGCTTTTGAAAAAGTGGGGGGGACATGCTACACTTTCTAGCAAAGTTAGACCGATTCTCATGTACTGGAAACAAGTAAAAGTGTTACTCAGTTACTCATGTACCTGTTATGTGTGTGAAATCATTTTTGGTGGGAATGGTTTTCCGCAGTGGTTCATGAATTTTAGTTTAGTGTGACCGTCACATGGGGATGGTACATCTTGTACACCAACTCACCCTTGGTTCCTGGCTGTCTGCTAGGGAATGTTGTGTATGCTATGGGTTCAACATTCTGCCATATTACGGTCCTATTATGGCAGGTTTGAATTGTGCTGTTATTAGTGTTACAAACTACTAGTAGGTAACAATTTATATGATAGGCATTAATGTTATGGTCAGTTTGACAGCCAAGTAGTTAAGTAGGTATAATAAAAATGTTTTAAATATTTTGGTTTTGTAGGTAAAATTCAGGTACTACAGCTGTTCTCCAGGAAAACGAATCCTAATGTCATTAGCAATAGAACAACGTGTAGTGGTTACTGAGGACATTATACAACCCATAATTAGCCACCCAGCATGATCTGGTCGTTTCATTTATGTGTAAGCTGTGCACTTGTAGGTTTGTGTGTGTGTGTGTGTGTGTGTGTGTGTGTGTGTGTGTGTGTGTGTGTGTGTGTGTGTGTGTGTGTGTGTGTGTGTGTGTGTGTGTGTGTGTGTGTGTGTGTGTGTGTGTGTATGTGTGTGTGTATGTGTATTAATGTACATGAGCTCTGACAGCTAAGTCCCCTAGATGTGTGGTGACTGCAGGTCTTGTTCAGTTGGTAATTAATTTCCATTTGGCTGACTCTGTGTGTCCCGTCTGCCAGTGAGAGACAAATAACCTCCAAACCCGATAAAATCATCCATGACATCCATTAATTCATTGCTTACATATCATCACTTCCTATTGGGGGACTCTTTTAATAAGGCAGTGTCAGCTGTCCCCACACTCTCTGTTTCCTACATAATTATAAGTAAAAAAAATTTTATCCAGGGTGTATTGGTCCATCACTGTGTGTAAGAGATTCATGCGTTAGTCATTTTTTTATGGCATAGTGAGTGGTGGGCTACATGTGTCTGTTAGTGACTGATTTGGGTCTGTCCATCTGTGGCATATAAACCTGCTGTGGTGACCTCTGACCTTTTGGCGCCACTAAAGACCATATACATGCTGATCTCATGGCGAACCTTGAACCCTCCAGTTAAACACTTAATTCATCTTTCTCTTTTTCTCTCTCTCTCTTTCTCGCTCTCTCTTCAGGCTTGTGTAGCCCACGTTATTTCCCCCATATCCTCCTGTGAATCCTATGAAGTCTCCAATACTTTCACTCGTGATGCTCATAGTTCCTCCACAAATGGCATTTTTATGGCAGACATTAAGAAGGTCGCGAAACCAGAAGTCATGTCCTGATCTGGGGTCAGCGTGAATTAGTCAGCCTCTTCTGTCTTTCTTTGTGCCACTGAATTTGGATCAGCCACCGTCCACGTCTAAATGGCATGAGTCACACTGCAGAGCTGCCAGACTGGAGAGGATAGTTTCCCCTCATTCATACACACCAACACAGACTCCACATGGCACATAGACACACACACACACACACACACACACACAATTTAAAGGTACACCAACACAGACTCAATCTACACACACACGGTGTCCCCTCCTTCACTCACACACACACACACACACACACACACACACCATGCACATATACACACACACACACACACACAGATTTTAACAGTGGATTTCTCTCGTCCTTGCCACATGAAGTAGGGTGTCCACACCGGTGGCTGAGTGGTGATTTTCCATCTCTGTCCTCGAGTGTGTGTGTGTGTGTGTGTGTATATGTGCATGGTGTGTGTGTGTGTGTGTGTGTGTGTGTGTGTGTGTGTGTGTGTGTGTGTGTGTGTGTGCGTGCGTGCGTGCGGTGTCTGAATTTTGGACACCGTGGGAAATTGGGAGGTCTCTTTCTGCCATCTGCACTGAATCTTTAGTACTCTATAGCTAGAATACACCAACACACAGAGGGAGAAGCTGTAACTGAAATTAGAATGAGCAAATATGGGGGTGTCGTATGTTTTCCACAATCTCTTGGAACAACACCATAACTAAGCATGTGCACTGCTGCTTAATTTGCCGTGAGTCTCCAGGTCTAATGTCTGGCAGTAGTGAAGCACGCTGTTGTTCACCAACGTGAGAAGAAGTGAGAACCCTGTTGCGGAAAGCAAGAGGGCTATTTTGCATTGTTTGTCTTGGAGAGGTTAATTGAAGTGTCAGAGCTCGTTATGCTGCTTGTGTCCTGTTCTTGTCCAAGGGTAAACGACAGTATCAATCTCCACTTTCCTCTCCACAGCCCCCCCCCCCCCCCCTCCCCTCCCTCATGTTCCCTAGCATGACTGTCTGAAACACATCAGCCTCTCATCAGCTACCCTGGAGTCCATCACTCAGCCCTATCAAACCCTCATCAGCCTCTGCCAAGCCGATTACCTGGCCCCATCAAACCCACTCAACCCCATCAAAGTGCTGGACCTCACGTCTGACATCGTAGTCCCTGGAGAGTCACCCACTCACAGCACACCTGGAGTTATGCGTCTTTAGATGGGAACTCCCCAGATTTCCCTCTACCGGATCTTGCCAAAATGCAAAAATTCAAGGTAAGATCCAGTCAATATAGTTTCACCAAGTTGTCCTTAAAAAACAAGGATGTAAACATTGATTTAAACAATGATGTAAACAGTGCACTTACATCTATTATTTTTCAGTTGGTGGTTCATGTTCAACACCACGTGAAGGCTCACTGTGACCTTTAACTGGCCTGGTTTGTAAATGTTGGATATTTACTGCTTACATTCGAAACTCATTTGTCAGAAGAGTGATGCAAATCTTCTGTGTAGCTTGCAACCGGCTCAGTTATTATGACTAAATGCTAAATTCATTTTTACGTAAAACTGAAAAAAATAAACCAGGAAGAAAAAACCCTATGATGATAGAATTTCAGATGCTGGAACTAGACCACGCGTAACGGTTTAGACATACTTTACAATGTTTTGCATTTTGCGATTCTTTAAACACAGCTCTAACCCTTAAACCCTAACCCTTATTTACAATATTGGAGGAAGCCGAGCAAAGCTAACCGCAGGAGCCGAACAGCGCGACTTAAGTTCACCGCTCCAACGTGTTCCTTCAGCAATGTGCTGGGAACCTCTCTGTGCAGTTCTAGCATACATGCCCATTCATGCAAATCATCCCAGGAGCGAAATGTATCCCTCCGGTCCAAATGGAAAGCAAGCATTTCTCAGTCTTCCCACTTCACAGTTCTGTGAGAACGTTGTGCAGGCGCCACCGTGTTTTTGATACCAAAGCTCTGGGTGGGTTAGCAGGATGGGATGTGCGGTGTTGTGTAGGTGAGCCTGAACGTTTTCTGAACATTGAAACGATACACAGACTAAGGGTTGTCTGGAGCTGGTACGGTAGCCTTCGTGTAACCTTATTTCAGGATAGCCTCCAAACTTTTAACTGACATGCTGTGTTTTTGGACAGGTTGCGTTTGAGGTTATATTTGGCGTTTTCAGTGGTTTTCTCCAAATAACAGTAAAGTTAGGTAGTTGTTTACAGCAGGGTTGTTGACATTGTTTTTTTGAAACTTATACAAAGGACTGTGACATATTCAGATATTTTGTGGGAAAATATGTTCTGCAGAAGGAGAAAGCGGTTTGGTGTTTGACTTAACAGCTTCTTGAATGTGAGCATCTAAACACATATTTGTGCTGAAGCAGCTGCAATATGCTCTTCTGGATCACAGAATGTTTCCCAGAATGCCATGCTGTGTACTGCTATGTGGTAAAATGATAACACTATTTAGTATGTTAATTGTTTTAGTGGAAACAGTGGTAACACACTCGGTTGAGTTGATAACACCTGTCTCAAATGAGTCAAAACAACACAAAGTCTGAGTGAAGTCAATTAACAACTCGTGTGTGTGTGTGTGTGTGTGTGTGTGTGTGTGTGTGTGTGTGTGTGTGTGTGTGTGTGTGTGTGTGCATAAGGCTGTATTAAAACCACTGAGTGTTAGAGGCTGCAGTTCAAGGCCCACGAGCATGATTGAATGGTATCAATTATTTAAGAGTAAGAAGTAATGGTGAAAGTATGCATGTCTTGATTAAGATTCGCTTTGTTCTAATGTCACTTGTGACTTACATCCAATTACACAACTACGGCTAACTCGTCATCCTGGACGAATAAAGGCATCAGAACACCCATGTGACGATAATGCTGGAGTGGGGCGGGTTATTCCTCAACTTCACAGAGGGTACAAATGTGTAATTTGTTCTTGCTAGGATTCATTAGGTAATATGTGGTGTTCAGGACACTAGAGTTAACATGATTGGGGCAGTGACCATTCGAACATAGTTTTACTGACCAGATGAGTGACGCTGGCATGATTAGAAGAGAAGCTGACCTGCGTTCCCATCTTAATGCTGTTTCTTTTATAAGTTTTCATTTTTTCATGAGCAGCAGTTACATACCAGGAACATGGTTGCCAGGTACCGAACACCATTACAAATAACAGAAAATACAAGCTAATATTCCAGAATCCATGCAATAACAGATCACCAAACTAGGCGACAAAAGATTAGACAGTATAACATGATATGCCACAATTCCTGGATATCACTGGACCTCAAAGGGTTAAAGCACAGACGGACGACAGCCATTTTCTCCAGTTTTTATAATATCTTTTTGAATCTCAGGACAAAGGTGACACATTCCATTTCATATATTTCATTTGCGCTGTTTCCCCATTGTTCTGGGGTTTGAGGGTCTGCCTGCAGCCATTTACGAGTAATTGCCTTCTTATGGGCCTCTGAAAGGATGTGCAAACAATATCTACACCCCTCCTATATGAAACTGTAAAAATCTTGGCAATATTCAAGTGCAAAACATTATTAATGTGCATCCTAACCTCCCAATAATTTTGAATTTTAATACAGTCCCAGAAGAAATCTGAGTGCAGTCGCAATGCCTACAGCAAGACTGAAGTATACCGAGCTGCACGGTTTTAACCTCAGGACTAACACAGAAACCAGTTATTTTCCCAGCAAAATTCACCCACATTCTAGAACCTGTAGTTTGTGGATTCCATGTTTCCCCAGACCTTGGGGAACACAGTGAGACACAGCCTGTCTTCCCACTGTGTCCCAACATAGCCAGTTAATTCATTTTTCAAATTCATTGTTCCACAATATAACAGCATTTTTAAATGCTGTTAGAGTGCACCTATTAATACACCTTTAATAAGGGTGTGTCCCTTATTAAAGCTTGTGTTGGGACTGAACATGTATGTACTGTAAGTCTTCATTTATCCTCTTAGTCATTATGCTGCTGTCATCAGAATATCAGATACCTTAAATGGCTTGCATGAAAATGCATGAAAGTTTTAGGAGTGACAGATCCCCCTGATCTTTGCTTCACTGAAGTGTTATAGATTTAATTTGAGGCCTTTTTCCTTTCTAAGCAAAGCATGAAATCTATCAGTCTCACTCAGACCATTGACCTACGGGGCCCTCTACAGGTAGGGCCTGGAAAAGATCAACCTTGGCTAAATGTTTATCTTTATCTTTAAATGTTTTTCTTTATCATTTCTATTTGTCATCTCATGTCTGGGTAATCAAGAATCTAATTTAATTGGTGTGATACAGTAGTTTTGCTTATTGTTTCGGTCTTAGGCAAGACCCCTAAGTATTTAATTGATTGTTATTTTCCAATTAATGCTAAATGGTGGTCTGCTGACAGATGTTAGTGGACTCCCAAATGCACAGATGTCTGTTGTTTCTCTGTTGTAACCAGAGAAGGTTCCAAATGTCCTCAAGAGGTTAAATGAAACAGGTAGTAAACACCTATCAGTGCATCATCCACTTGTGTTGCAGGCTTAGGCTCCGTCTCAGCAATATTAATGCTCTATATTCACAATCTTTATGAATATGCTCTATAAATACTGAACATATTGTGGGTGACAAAGGACATCCCTGATAATCCTCTCTATCCAAGCCAAAACTCTCTGTATTTACTGTCCATTTACGTTTATTGCTGGCTGTGAATACAGGTGCCTAATGCATTTAATTAGATTTTCAGGGAGCTGAAATGTTTCTGCTACTAGGAACATGACGCTACAGCTTACACAATCAAGTGCTTTAAGTGCATTCACATTAGGAAGTGCAACAGTCATTTGCTTCCTGATAATGGGCTAGACCACATAAAGGGTTCCTCTTACACTGATGTGTGTTTGACAGACCCCAGCTAAACCCTGTTTGGTGTGAGTCTGTTAAGTCTGATATAAACGGTTTAGTAATTATACATTCAAATCATTTAGAATCCACCATTTACATAGATATCCAAGATACTGTTCTTTCCTTCTCTTTCTCTTTTTTGAGTCTCCTTCAATTGTTCACGTTTTTCTTTCGATTTTGTTCTTGGGCCTTTTTGTGTGCTGTCATGGTAGCAGTACATTACTGTTTTGACTGAAGCCCAGGGCATAACGGGACAAATCTCCCCGTGTCCTGATCTTCACCATACTGCTTTATTTCATACACATGATGGGGTTGTTTCCCATGCTTGTATTCACTTGCCAAGTTGGGTTTGGCAGTGTAATATTTATTTATTTATGTTATCTTAAGGTATAGAATAGTCTGACATGTTTTCAGGTCCTACAGTGCACTCATGTTTTCTATGTCTGTTATTTACATATTTAAAAATAAAGTATCGTAGATACTTATCGTAGATACTGTACCTTAGACTGAGGAAAGTTCAAGGCTTTGTCAGCAGTAGTGTAAGTAGTTGTGTCAGTAGTAGTGGTGTACTACACCATCTACTGCTGTCTGGGCTTGAAAGCAAAACTATTTTGCTTTTTCATGAAGGACTGAATATAATAAGCTCATAGCTGATTGTCAGCTCCAAATGTAGTTCATTCAAACTGTGAGAGCTTTGGAGACTGTAGACCAACACAACATGGCATTATTTTTGTCACATTTTGTCACAGAAGTTTACTCACTGAGAAAGTTTTTGTGGAAAACTCCAGCGGTTGTGTGCTGAGGGGGAAAGAGGCCCTGTGTGAGATTACAGTGTGTGAGGGATTGAGGCCACTGTGTCTCTGTATGTGCTTCGCTGTCAATCAGACCACATCCTTCTAGCTACGCATCTCAACAAAGATGCAGCTCAACAAAGTCACCTAGAGCGTTTTCTTTGCTGGTCTTATTGGGAGAGTTAATAAGAGACCTGTTTGGTTATCACAGACATAAAGAACCATCTGTTATCTCACTCCTACTGAGAAATCTGAGCACTTTAAGTTTTGTTTTATTGGGAGACTTGTGACACTTTTCCTTTACGTGTTTAGAGAGACTTACACTTGAGATTGTCTGGTGTTGAAGTGTGTAGTTCTGCTACGAGACTGCTGTGAAATCTAGGAAGTGCTGAACAAAATCTCATGCTGCTAAGAGAGCACCGCTTTATTTGCTTTATTTCTTTTGTTTTATATTTATTTACTCATGTTAAGAAATATAGCATAAACATTTAACATAAACAAAAATCCCCTTAGCATTTAACAAGTTAAAATGGTTCTGTGCTTCTTGTGGGTGACCACTGTATTACAGTCAGAATCAGAATGAGCTTTAGTGGCTAAGTATGCTGACACATACAAGGAATTTGGATCCGTCCATTGGTGGCTGCTGAGAACGCAGATAATACACAATATACAATATACTAGCAATATAAAATACACAATACTTGCAATAATATACACAATACTAGCAATACACAAGCAATATAAAAATTGTATACAAGGCAAACAATATGCACCATCTGTCCAACATCCTGTAGATATGCAGACTCATCTCTGTCTTGGACGAATCCAGTGATTGTAGTGTCAACTGCAAACTTTACCCAGGAGTTTTCCAGCTGGGTCCTTGGCGGTGTAGTTGATGTAGAGGGAGAAGGGTGGTGGGTAGGGGACACGCCCCCGGGGAGCATCGCTCTGCCTCTCTACAGGAAGTGACTTCCACTGCCGCACCTGCTGCTTCCTGCCTGTCAGGTAGGAGGTGATCCACTGACAGATGGTGGGCGATACGGTGAGCTGTGAGAGTTTGGAGGACAGGGTTTCTCGAACGATGGTATCCAACACCAAGCTGAAGTCCACAAACTGGGACTTTCCTGGGCAGTAAAGGTCTTGCAGGATGTGGGACAGTTTCATGTTGAGTGTGTGACCCACTGACCTGTTGGACCAGTAGACATACTGCAGGAACTCCAGCAGGAGCTCAGGCAGGTGCTCCAGGAGCAGCTACAGGAGGAGCTCCAGGAAGTGTCCTGCAATGTTCTTCAAGTGGGCCAATGGTAGTTGTTCACAGGCCTGTAGTCATTCAATCCTACGATGGAGGTTTTTTTAGGGACCAGGATGACGTTGGAGTGTTTGAAGCAGGAAGTGTTCGAAGCAGGAAGTGATGTATTGAATATCTTCATGAGGCTTTTAGCCAGTTGGTCAGCCCAGGTTTTAAGACACACTAACCTGACACTGCAAAATCCACCGCGACTGCAAGTGTCAGATGATCACCTTCTGTAAGCTCACTGTCGCCCCCTGGGTGTATTTACCAGGGAACAACTGATGAACAACACACACACACACACACACACACACACACAAACACACACACTCACTCTGTGCCTGTGCAAAAAAAAATACATCAAAAGGAAGCCACGTCTTCCCAAAGGTACAGGCCTTTTACTAGTATACTGAGTTCTGCGTGACTCATATCTCTACTTGAGCTCCTGCCTTCCATAAAATTGCAAATGGTAACATGATGATAATGACAAACACCTGTTCTCTAGACAGTTAGCACAACAAATCTACTTTCTGTGTTGCAGAAACATAATGTAAGCCTAGCACACTGCCTTAGTAGACCACAACACAATGTACGAAAAAAAGACCATATGCAGTTTATGTCTTCATTATCTCATTTTTATTTATATTTAGACTCTGTCCTTCATAACTGAATGCCGAATCACAAACTGGCCAATGCAGCACTAACAAGAGCAACTACAGGTGATGGTGCGGAACACGCCGCACTGACTACAGGTGATGGTGCGGAACACACCGCACTGACTACAGGTGATGGTGCGGAAAACACAGCACTGACTACAGGTGATGGTGCAGAAAACACAGCACTGACTACAGGTGATGGTGCGGAACACACCGCACTGACTACAGGTGATGGTGCGGAACACATCGCACTGACTACAGGTGATGGTGCAGAAAACACAGCACTGACTACAGGTGATGGTGCAGAACACACCGCACTGACTACAGGTGATGGTGCGGAACACACCGCACTGACTACAGGTGATGGTGCGGAAAACACAGCACTGACTACAGGTGATGGTGCGGAACACACCGCACTGACTACAGGTGATGGTGCAGAAAACACAGCACTGACTACAGGTGATGGTGTGGAACACACCGCACTGACTACAGGTGATGGTGCGGAACACACCGCACTGACTACAGGTGATGGTGCGGAACACACCGCACTGACTACAGGTGATGGTGCAGAAAACACAGCACTGACTACAGGTGATGGTGCGGAAAACACAGCACTGACTACAGGTGATGGTGCGGAAAACACAGCACTGACTACAGGTGATGGTACGGAACACACCGCACTGACTACAGGTGATGGTGCAGAAAACACAGCACTGACTACAGGTGATGGTGCAGAACACACCACACTGACTACAGGTGACAATTTGTCACCAACACCTTCCAGTGGCCTGATGCCGTTAGACAGTGTGTGTGTGTTTGAGTGTGTAAGTGTGTTCCTGGCCTTAGTCCACTACCGTTACAATTATGTCGGTCATGATAAACAAACTGGACCCTTTGCTTCATGAATCTAAATTAAACGTTCCTTCTGGGAATGATATCAGTCAGGCGCCCAGCTGTGATACATGCTAAACACGGGCCACGCAGCCCTCCTCCCTCTGGACCAAGCTGAGCTCTGATCTGGCCCTTAAACAGGTCTACAGAACCAGTTCTGTCTCTGCTGATCTGGCCCTTAAACAGGTCTACAGACTCAGTCTTGTCTTTGCTGATTTGGCCTTTAAACAGGTCTATAGTCCTGGCTCTGCTGACTTTTGTCGTACAATTGACATAGAGGTGTCTCTGCTGTGTTAAATGGTCAAGGATCAAACAAAATGTGTGTGTGTGTGTGTGTGTGTGTGGATAATAAATACTGTACATTAATACATAAAAAGCACTTCCATTTACATAACACATTTGCATAAATAAAATCTAAGCCAACTACCATAATTTAACACTTAATAACAGTTACAGTAAAGAGCAAAATTAATTTTGTGTTCGAATTCTTGAAACTTCAGCAGGTCTTTTGTAGATATATAGACTTTTTGGTCACACTTCAGCTAGAAATACACCATTCAGCTAGAGTCATTGAGTAGAGTCAATGACCATTCAGTCATTGTGTATACGTTACCACCTACTAGTGAAACGTAGATGCTGGTTACCATCAGAGTGTGGCATTACGTAGCAATGGTAACGTGGCATGTAGTCATGATTTTGTAGTCTGTAGTGACCATACTGTAGCATCAGAGGGCAAATATCTCAGCCCCAGCATTTAAAGGAGTGTTAAGGATAAGTAACTGAATGAACTTGATTTTCCACTTATGCTAGACATGCTTGATTGGCTGAGACATGTCTAGACTGTCAGACTCATATCTGGCCTTAAATGCTTCACTGATAATACTGTAATGTTCTAACTGCAGTGACTAAGATGAAGATGACGATTAATCAAACTGTTGTCGGGTCAAACTGTTTTGAACTGTTGTCACTTTCTAGAAAGACCTTTACACAGACTTTTGTCTGCTGACAGCACCAGACTGTTAATGGTTTTCCCCTATGATGATGCTTACTTAGACCGTGACTGTGCCTGAGTGGGAGAGTGACTTTAACTTAGACTGTGAGTGTTTTGTAATGTCAAAAATAATAAATAAATGAATAACAAACAGAATAGGTGTGTCCAAACTTTTGACTGGTAGTTTATGTCTATTGAAAACAAACATTTTGCTTTCAGTAAATATACAGGGGCGTTGGTAACAGTGAGCCCTGAAGATGCAGTTAGCCCAGAACCCCCCAAAAATGTAATACAGTGCTCAGAAGTTTCTAAAACAACAACAGCAAAACAAACCGAACAAACAAAGCAGAGTCCCACTGAAGACGTGACAGTCAGAACCCTCATCCCTCCGTATTATAACCAACCTACCTTGTAATTAACAACACCTGTAATCCCTGACGAGCCCTCATTACAGCCCCTGTGTACGCTGAAACTACACCTGTAAACAATCAGCACAGCAGCAAGAAAACAACACAAGGCTCACAGAAACGCTCATTTGTTCTCAGCCGAGCAGCAGGACACCAAAGCAGGAAACCAGAAACACCAGACCAAACATATTTTCAATTTTCAATACAAACATCAGGCCTGCCAGACTGTATGTGTGTATGTGAGTGTATATATATATATATATATATATATATATATATATATATATATATATATATATATATATATAGCACACATATACACATACATATATACATATACACACACACACACACACATACATAAACTGTATATATATATATGCACATGCACACACACGCATATATATATATATATATATATATATATATATATATATATATCCAGTGACTGCAAGGAATCTTATTGCCCTCTCCAGTTCTCTGCACTCACACTGATTTGATCACATGTGACCAGCGGTGCAGAGATAAGAGCTCTGGGCAGAAGGGCCGCGTGGCCCCGCAGGACTGCACACTCTCTTATGAGTGAGAGATATGAAGCAGCTCTGGACTGTTATTGCTTTTTCAGTCTACAGATTAATCAAATGTGCCCCCATCAGAGTGGCGGCGGTGCTCACGTAGACTTATAGTGTCATGACAACACCCTGTTGATAGCTGGCGAAAATGCCACAGTCTCTCTCTCTCTCTTTCTCTCTCTCTCTCTCTCTCTCTCTCTCTCTCTGTTTCTAACATACACTCCTTCTTTCTCTTACTCTGAGTTTCCCCCTTTGTCTTTCTCACCTTTGTCTAGGTGAAGGCTGAACTCACTGGAATGTGCCATAATTGCTGTTGTTGGGGTTAAATTGATGAATTGCAGCCCCTGCTGTGCATTATGTCCTTCGATTGCAATTTAATTTCACCTGGCATCAATCATTCAGCGGCCGCTCCGCTGCAGACACCCGGCCAGAGTGATGCGGGCTTTGTCCTTGTGCAGGGCGGCACGTCGATGCCGAGCTGCCTCCCTCAAACTCACCTCAGAGTAAGTAAACAAAGCAATATGAAAGATGGCAGCAGGCGTGAACGAAGGTCTCGCCCAGATGCAATAAACCTCCCTCCACCTCCCCCGTCACTCCCGGATTTATAGAGCAGAGACGGTCTGAGCAGCACACGGAGGGGCTCGGAGTGTTTACCTTTCCCCAGGGACCTGCGTCATTAGAGAGTACATGCAGAAACACTGGAGCCACGTGACACCGCTGAGGCCGTGTGGACAGGCACACGTGCTGGTGGATGTGTGGATGGGCACACGTGCTGGTGGATGTGTGGATGGGCACACGTGGTGGATGTGTGGATGGGCACACGTGGAGGATGTGTGGATGGGTACACGTGGTGGATGTGTGGATGGGCACACGTGCTGATGGATGTGTGGATGGGCACACATGGTGGATGTGTGGATGGGCACACGTGGAGGATGTGTGGATGGGCACACGTGGTGGATGTGTGGATGGGCACACATGGTGGATGTGTGGATGGGCACACGTGCTGGTGGATGTGTGTATGGGCACCAGAGTTGTATAGTAACGAAGTAGAACTACTTCACTACTGTACTTAAGTACTAAAATGCTGTATCTGTACTTTACTGGAGTATTATTTTTTTCTCCTACTTCCACTTTTACTTCACTACATATTTTCCATCAGTTTAATACTTTTACTCTGATACATTTTTTACGCGCTGTATAGTTACTCGTTACAATTATAAATATGTTAGCTGTCGCTGTCACCGGGTCAAGCGATCAGGCTGTCTTATGAGCATGCTCCGGTCGCGTCTCGTTTACTCTGTTGCTGCCTTCACTGAACACTTGAGCTTCGTAATCTAGGTTCACTTGACACGTCGTGACTGCCGCAAGGGTCCGCGCGGCAAAATGACGCAATCGCGGTGGCTCCGCCCATGCACGTTGGCCACGCGCGCGGTCGCGTCACGAGGTCGTGCACCTCTCGATTTTTGTGCCGGCACTTTGAAGGTAAATTTTCAGTATTTTCCAGCACCTTCAGCTTAATTTACATATTTATACAAATACACATATACTCGAAATTATTCCAAATAATTCGCTTTTTATCTCATTAAAAGAGATGGTACCGTGTTTGGTAACAGCAGAAGAGCAGCATAAGTGCTGCATATTAAGCTTGTTGGTGTTTTAATGTACATATATTGGCACCTTCCACACCATCAACATCGAGTGATTGTGGCGGTGAGGGTGAGGAAGGAGACCACCCTGGCCCTATCTAGAGACAGTGTTTGCGTTTGCACGAGTGAAAGTAAATTCCTATAGGATGAAGTGCCATCTCTGCCTCCCTAAAGAGGGTGAAATATTGGCCTTCAAAAATTCACCTTAGAACTTAAAGAAACACATCAATGTAAGTTATAAATATAACGCACAGAATATATCTTCGCTAACTAACCTAATTATGTTCATGACGTGCATTCACTTAACATTAGCTGGCAGTCTGCGATGTTGTGTTTTTAGCAACAGTAAGCCATGTCTCTTTTCATGCTGACTAATCAGTGCCCATTTTTATAGTGTTTTTATAGGGTCAGGGCATTTATTGGGGGTAAACGCAGGGCAGTAGGCTCATCCTCAGAATCCGACGAACGGATTTTACGTCCAAAATACAACTCGTTTTCTCAGCTAAATTAAGTCGAACTTGTACTTCTGCTTCAAACCTACGACCTAGCGGGACATAGGTCATGGGACATGTTTTTTGTGTACGAAGTGTTAAGCCCAGTTTTTTAAGTTGCTACTTGTTTGTACATACAGAACATACTGTGTTTGTGGTCTTTGACATCTTTGATTTGTAAGACATATATAAAAACAACTGATAATCAAACTTTGATGGCTTTCTTTAATTAAATCAAAACACAATACTTGTACTTTTTACTTTCAGTACTTGAGTAATAAATTTTTAGAAAAAACGACTTCCAATACTTAAGTACAAAAAATCTTGAATACTTCTGTACTTCTACTTAAAGTTTTTTAAGAACACTTCAACTTCTACTCAAGTAAATTTTTTGATAGAGTACTTGTACATTTACTCAAGTATGGGTCTCTAATACTTTATACAACACTGATGGGCACACGTGGAGGATGTGTGGATGGGTACACGTGGTGGATGTGTGGATGGGCACACGTGCTGATGGATGTGTGGATGGGCACACGTGCTGGTGGTCGTGTGCACAGGCACACGTGCTGGTGGTTTTGTGAGCACATATAAAACCCTAACATCATCATTTTGCTTGCCTGGCCTGCTGATTAATGAAGAGATGCACATCAATCCATAGACCAACTGGTGTGGGACCATCTGACTTGGTGGGTGGTTTATTTGTTTGTTTTTTAATTTAATCACTCATTGATGATTTCAAAGACATTAAATATCAGTGTACAATTTGCAGATATTTGCAGAGGATGCAGCATGAGATACCTTTATGCAAAATGTTTGTAAAAATTATAGACCATGTGTATTTCTTATGTTTTTTACATGATTATTTTGCAAGGTCCAATCACATTTCACACATTACATCGTTATTGCTGATTTGTGCATGCTGATTCCACATTTGAATATTTCTTCATGTCACAGTCCCCTTTAAGGCTTTTGACACTCATATGTAAGCAGTGGAGCAGCGGGGTTGCTGAACCTCACCTCTCCGCTAATATCGGACTGGCAGGGTCACCCACGGAGCGCCGCTGGGAGCCGGTGGACGCTTCTTTTTTATTTGGTGACCGACTGACGTAAAATTGAAGCCGCGAACAGACAACAGCAGAAAGACGTGCGAGAGACGTGCACAGCTGAAAACGGCATATTGAAAATATCTGGCAAAAACTCATAAAAGCCATCGATGACTACTAATGACGTATGAAGGTTTGTCCTATCTCACACGGGAAGATTTCATCCACTTCGCCTGTAACTTGGGGATACTGATTTACAAGGGGTAAAAATAAGAAAGAGATTGGGTCTAAATAGATTTGTAATATAAAATATCATGAGAGCTATTATAATTTCAGTATAAGATGCACATGCCAGTTGTATAGCATATATTCACTTCTTAAGAATCCCACATGGCCCATGAGTGTTACAGTGATTCTGTAGGCAGTGTGGCACCCGGCTATTACACGTCTTCTTTTAGTGATGGAATCAGGTGTTTAGGGAGGACCAGCGGAACCACCTCCTCTCCGACACAATCCTGGTGCCGTCTGGGATTTGATCCAGTCCTCCTCCCAGTGGAGCTCGGCAGCCCGAACCCACTGTGCTACGCAGCATGTGAATGAGCGTGTGTTCTGCCTCCTCCCTTCATCGTGGAGGAAATGAATACAAACGAGTGGAGCTGAAGCATTAGTCACGGCGCGATCGCTGCGTGGGACGGCACGGCCAGTCCCCATTTGTCACAGAGCGCAGAGGGCTGATGGGAGAACAGATATTGTGCGTTTTGATTGGTGTAGGGCAGCGAAGAACAGCGCCATTGCGGTGTTGGTGGTTATCTGATCTGTGACGCAGCTCTGACACTGCCACACTCTAACCTTTACACCCTTTCTTCTCCTGTCCATCACGAGCAATTACTCTTATTAGTCAGATGGTGTATTGGCTCACAGTGGCCTTTGAGCGCAGTGGCGCTCTGAAAGAAGCACGTCAGCTCGTGGTTACGACACTTGTGGAAGTGTTTGGTAAAAAGGAAAGTGTTTTTGATTGGTTCCTTCTTTTCACTCTCGTCTTTGATCTCGTCTTCCAGAGGACATGTGTCTTTTGCCTGTGGGGGTACTGCTTTCATTCCTGAGCCATTCTGGTACAGAGAAGCTCCACACGTAGCTGCTGCCGTACCTGTAAAAAGGAGGTGAGGAGTCCGGCAGCCGGAAGAGTTGGGACGTGGTCACAGCGTCCTTGTCCATCCATGTCCAACTCGCAAGACTAATGACACATGCGCAGAGAGAGGCAGGAATCACCACCAGCTACACCTGCTTCACGTTTTTCCCCACCTGCACTCTGAAAAGGTCCTTACCATGGGCTCTCTCTCTCTCTCTCTCTCTCTCTCTCTCTATCTCTCTCTCCTGGGTAACGGACCTGTTCCTCAAATCTCCTGTGGCAGATTTGCTTTGAGCGAGTACGGTTTGAACTGGGGCCACAGGCTCCGGTGACAGTAAATGACAGAGAAGCACTGGGAGTCAGAAGAGAGCTGAATGTGAGCGAGGGCTTACAGTAATCACGACAGTGTGAGCGCTGGCTCTTAAAGCACCACTCCCTTCTAGTTAGGAGGTTTCTGAGCTTGTTAAAGGTGATTAATGATTATGGATGACAGAAGCTAGTGATACTGAGCTCTTTCCAAAGCACCGTTTAACACAGTGTGACATGTGTCTAAATCTATAACTGCTGTAACCTCTCAGACATCAAACTCTGAGACACAGAGACATGGGTGAGTCTAATATGCCACGCAGTGTTACACAAAGAACACTTCCCTGTGGCGTTTAATAACCTTGATGAAGAGCAGGGGGGCGCCGAAGAGAAGAGAGACTGTAAAACAGGGATGAGAGAGAGAGTGAGAGAGAGAGAGAGAGAGAGAGAGACTTCAAATCTGGATCTGGATCAGAAGGAAGAGTTCTGATCGCTTCCCTGTGTTTGAGTCAGGTTTGTTTTCTAGAGCTCTGTTCGTGCTCACTTCTCTCAGAGTGCTGAACTCAAGCTTCCCAGCAAAATCACTGATCACTTATAGATTCGCCCTGAATTCTGGAGGTTTGCAATGGTTGATGCTACTCACATGCGAGTAGAGCAGAAGAGAAGAAGAAGGAAGGAGGTCCATGTAAAAGTTCTAAAGACTCAGGTTAGCAGGTTGCTCTTGTCTGAAACTGTAATGACAGTAACGGACACAGATGAGGCAGGGTGAAAGGATACACACAGCTCCCATGCTCTGTATTCGAAGATTTTCATAGATTTGCATGATCTCTATAAACAACACGGTATGTGAAACATCTTATCTTCGGCACAGAGAGGAGACCAGACAGCAACTTCTAAAGTCCTTCTGTATGCAGCTTGAAATACATTTATACTTACAACAGTCTGAAAGATCCTGGAGTGGTTTAAGGGAAGATCCTGTTAACATACCCAAGCTAACCTTTTGCTATTTCATGCTTTATTGCTATTCGCTGAAGGCAACAGTGGTATCCGAGTCCAAGAGAAACAAGGGGAACCCAGAAGAACCATGATTCCTGGGAAGTGTGGTCCGAGTGGAAAACAGACCATGCTGCCCCTAGAGAAAGGACAGCAGTCTGGGTCAGGCCCAGGTTGGCACAGGCATGGCAGCCCTCGAATCTCTCATCTCTCACTGTGTGTGTGTGTGTGTGTGTGTGTGTGTGTGTGTGTGTGTGTGTGTGTGTGTGTGCGTGCGTACGTGTGATGGGAGGAGGCATATGGTACTGGCCATCGAGGTAATATGAAGAAATTATTGCTATTATTTCTGTTTTCTTTTACTGCTAAGTCATAGAAAGATGCCCCGAGTAAAGTGTGGAAATGTCTGCAGAACACCACATCTCAGACATTTCTGATATTAAACTGACATTTTCAAGTTGCCAAGTAATAGCGGCGCATTAAAAGTAAATATGCTTGATTAAGTGCTAGAACTACCTCCAGTTAGCCACTCAGTCTGTCTGAAGTCATGTGTAGGTAGGAACTGACATTTTACATTTATTTAAGGGCCGATATTTTAGAATAAAAGCCTAGCTCCATACATTGCAGACTACTTATGACTAAAGGCTCTCAGTAGGACACTGGTCTGGTCTGTATTAGATGTATCCAGGTTACATTATGCTTACACGGATGCCACTTGCTTGCAAAATAACAACAGTAGCAATGCCAAGAATGATAAAAACATCTCATCTGAGGTCATATTTCAGTCTTGGAGCATGAGAAAGCTCAGGCAGAGATGTCATACGATTGGCCACAGGATGTCAGGATGTGTGCACCACCCGTTCTTGGCTCAGTAAAGCAGACAGTGTGTGTGTGTGTGTGTGTGTGTGTGTGTGTGTGTGTGTGTGTGTGTGTGTGTGTGTGTGTGTGTGTGTGTGTGTGTGTGTGTGTGTGTGTGTGTGTGTGTGTGTGTGTGTGCGTTGAGGATGGGTTGGTCGTGTTGGTCTTGGTGTACTAAACCAAAGGAGAGATCATCTGGCAGATATCCTCATCCCTAGAGACTTGCATACAAATATCTGTGGAGAATGCGTGCGCTCATTGGGAGTCACGTGACCTTGGTGATGTTAACGCTCTCCCCGGTGAGCCTCAGAAGGACTCGGACAAGTACTGAGTGCTGTGATAATAAGAGTGAAGGAGAGAGAGAGCCAGAGAATGCAGCTCAAATACTAACTCTACAGGTCTCTGTGCTGCAGCATTCAGAGACACGTGTGTGAGAGAGACTCTGTTCTTCAGATTAGATAAACAACCTGCTGCAAACAGACTCGGCGAGCGTGACAGGTCCGTACGTCAGGCATGTCCAGTGTAGTGGTGGTAATTTCATTTCACGTGTAAATATCTGTTTGGTGTCGGCGGGAGCAGATACACCCAAAGCCAGCCTGACAGCTCTGACAAGCAATTACTGTTCCATGTGTGCTGTGCAGGTGACACGCGGCGTGCTGGAGCAACAGAGCCCTGTGATGCCAGTGGACCATGCCAGCAGAACACCCCAACAGAACACATCAACAGAACACGCCAGCAGAACACGCCAGCAGAACACATCAACAGAACACGCCAGCAGAACACATCAACAGAGCACGCTAGCAGAACACACCAGCAGAACCCACCAGTAGAACCCACCAACAGAACATGCCAGCAGAACACACCAACAGAACATGCCAGCAGAACATGCCAGCAGAACACATTAACAGAACGCGCCAGCAGAACACGCCAACAGAGCACGCTAGCAGAACACCCCAACAGAACACGCCAGCAGAACACGCCAGCAGAACACATCAACAGAGCACGCTAGCAGAACACCCCAACAGAACACGCCAGCAGAACACACAAACAGTACACGCCAGCAGAACACACCAGCAGAACACATCAACAGAGCATGCTAGCAGAACATGCCAGCAGAACACATCAACAGAACACACCAGCAGAACACATCAACAGAACACGCTAGCAGAACACACCAACAGTACACGCCAGCAGAACACGCCAGCAGAACACATCAACAGAGCACGCTAGCAGGACACGCCAACAGAACACACCAGCAGAACACACCAACTGAACACGCCAACAGAACACACCAACTGAATACGCCAACAGAACATGGCAACAAAACACACCAACAGAACACGCAAGCAGAACCCGCCAGCAGAACCTGCCAGCAGAACACACCAACAGAACATGCTAGCAGAACACACCAACAGAACACTCCAACAGAACACTCCAACAGAACACGCCAACAGAACACGCCAGCAGAACCCGCCAGCAGAACACACCAACAGAACACGCTAGCAGAACACGCCAGCAGAACACGCCAACAGAACACGCCAACAGAACCCGCCATCCATGCTTGGGACTCTGGACAGCAGGTGGGAGCTTACTGACTGGCTTTATTGTTGGCACAAGGAATGTGTGTGTGTGTGTGTGTGTGTGTGTGTGTGTGTGTGTGTGTGTGTGTGTGTGTGTGTGTGTGTGTGTGTGTGTGTGTGTGTGTGTGTGTGTGTGTATACAAGTCCATCAATATGTGAATGAACACGTGTGTATGTGTGCATGCATATACTTGTCCCATATGTTAATGAATGTGTGTGTGAGATCCTACCTGGTCCTGTGAACGGTTAATGCAAAATGGACCTTCAGCCGCTTGCTGTGTTTTTGTAAGCGTTCTCATGACATCACTTGATTCACGGTAGTCAGGAGAAGCAGCGTGTGTAATCATGAAGCATCTGTGACAGACTCCCTGTAGCCCACTTCCTGTCCTACAGGGTTGGGGTTAAAGGTGATTGCTGCATGCAATATGATTGCTGTCCATTCTGATATTCATATTGTTCAGAATTTGATTTGGACTCAATGTTCTATTGCTATACATGGGGATTAGTGTTATGTGTGGTCATGTTCAGATTAATGAACTACCAACCCGTTGTTATACTCAATTACCTATCCTGGCAGTAATGCATCACCCTACTGTGTGCACAGACACACACACACACACACACACACATTCTTTAAAGGCCCTGCACAGTATTTTTCCACCTTATTTAAATGTCATATTAGCAGGAAGTAAATATCTTCATATTTCTATTTCAGTCCAATATGTATTGAACACTGCAGAGAGCATAAAATTATCTCCACATTTTACTTTTATTTTGTGAAGTGACACCCAATCTAAGCGTTTGCAGTTTGCCATCACTTCCGGGAGGTAATGTGGATGATACCTTGGTAAGTCTTTCCTTCTAAATAACAATCACTGTTTGCATTTGACACTGTTTAATAATGTAGTAAGCAATTAAGATTTAACTGCCGTATAGAGTCTAGTCCTGGTAAAACACACAAATATAAGATAGCTGGTTAATAGCTTTTATGTAAAACTCTTATATGTAAGAAAAGAACAGATGGTACCGCTTTGAATTCCTACTTAAAATCTTTACCATGGCGTCCTCTAATTTAAGCAGTGAATTTGATTCGCCTCTATTTAAACACAGCGTGGATTACACTTGACTGAGAACCCAAACAACCTTTAGCATCTGCGCGGCCCAATTCTCAGCCGGCGCCATGTTTAACTGGGCGGTTACGTGTTTACACCGAGGCTGTCAATCAATCTGCTGGGATCCACGCCCACACAGCAGAGCGTCAAACGCAACAGAGACGAGACAACCCAGGACAATCATTTAAATGGCGTTTTAGAGGTAACATTAGCACCACCATCTCATGCTGTGCAGAAATATTTATTTTTCACAGATTTAAAGCCCCTAGTGAGTTTCAAACATGACAATCACTAGAACAAAAATATAGTTTTTTTTAATCTCATGAGACTTAAATACATTCTGTTTTAAACATCTTTTTACCCCTCATTTCAATCTTTGTCATTGTTCGTAATAAGCTACCTGTAATCTCTGTGTCTGGAGGGCTCGCATGACCGACAGACTTCGTTAAGTCTTTGATAGATTGGTTTACTCCCTTCCATGGCGCTGAGCCAAAGAACACCGCCCCCTGCTGTTTGGAAAGGTGCGCAGTAGGTGGAGCCAGAAGGGGGCGGTGTTTAGTTTGGGGCTGTTCCATTAATATGATAAATGAACTAATTACTTCTGGTAAATTCTGCAGAGATAAAAGTGTAATAGAACAATGTGGAGACAGTGACTGTAGCAGCTGATGAATACAGAGATTGTGTGTGTCTGTGTGTGTGTCTGTGTGTGTGTGAAGTAGCGTGTATTTATGTTTGTGGGTTTTTTTTTAAAGAAAGAAAGGAAAAAAATCAAGGAACCTATACTCATAGGCAACCATTACAAAAGCAAAATCTCCCTGGGCTACCATCCTCCAAGTGTGTGTGTGTGTGTGCGCGCGCGTGTGTGTGTGTGTGTGTGTGTGTGTGTGTGTGTGTGTGTGTGTGTGTGTGTGTGCGTGTGTTCCTCGCTCATGACTCTATACCTGTCATGTTCATTTCAGTGTAACTGCTGAAGAATTCACAGCAGTTCATGAATAATTTGCCTTAAGATTAATAATCAAATAATAAGCTCGGGGTTAAATTGCTCAGTCTTACAAAACTCCGGATCATCTGCAACTTCCCACAAGCTGGTCATCCAGGTGATTTATGTCCAGTCTGGAATGTATACTTCTGGGCAAAATTGCACTATAAATTGCATTATATTGCACTATAAATCCACTGGCATTTGTATTTGCACTAAGAGTAATCACATAAACCCAGAGAGCGTTTGCATATACAGCCTGGCTGTGCACACTCGGCCTCTGGCTGTGTGAGGCTGGTCGCTACGTGAAGTATGGTGCTCATAAAAAGTTAATTAGGTACATAGGAGGTTTATGAAACAATAATTGGGCTTCAGGTTGAGACGGAGGATGGAGGGGTTTTCGTGCTCCTGAAGCTCGGGTCGTGGTCTTAAGTGGTCCGTTTAGATTACAGGTCTGCTGCTGAGCTGTGTGAGGTCTGCATGCTCCATCTGTCAGATCTGCTGAGCGCAGGTCAATGCCTGGTTCTCCTCTGGACTCTACACGCGGTGTCCAGGGCGTCCGACTGTAGCGTGGGGAAGGGTGTTAGTTCTCTGCCTGGATTCCAGTGCAGACTGCCACCGTCTTTCTTTTACACACGCTTTGTGGAATTTTTGCAGATTTGTCTGTGGTTCGTTTTTCACATGTTTGACTATGAACTCAACCAAATGTCTTCATATGTTTTCATGTGTTTCCATGTTTTCAAACAGTTTGTGATCTGTACCCTGTAGCTCAGCTATAAGAGCAGGTTGAGCTAACAACAGCAAGACAACACGGTGACACATCCTCTCATGTTAATAAATATGTCCATGCTCTCACCAGAGCCTGGGTTGCAGAACTCTGCTTCATCCTACCCCACTGAATCATCATCATCATCATCATCATCATCATCATTCTCATTGTCGTCATCGTTCTCAAAATCATCATAGTCATCATCATCATCATCATCATCATCATTATCATTAGCCTCCATCCTGTTCCCACACCTCTCTGAGCCTCTCAGAACCTACAAACCCACCACAGGTTGCCCCTGTGGTTATTATTACTACGTATGGAGCTGCACTTGCCCTCCTAGACAGCCGTGGTGCTTCTCATTTGCTGCTGTATCCTTTTTTATTTAAAACATTTTTTTAAATGGTTTTAGAACTTTTATTTTGACAGGAGACACAGTGTTGAAAACAATTTTCATCTGTAGCAATAAAAATCTTTTATCCAAGCATTTGGCCACATGAGTCAGAGGTTGAGGTCAAATGTGGCGGTCACAGAAGAACCCCACCTCGGCTCGGACTGTCCGGGCCGGCAGTGTGGGAGTCAGTGCCGGCGTTTCGGAGCTGATGGGTTTCAGACACCAGCTGCCATGCAGAAGACTTTGGCAGATGGGGTATCAACAGGACGCCCTATGAGAGCCAGGAGAACCCACACATACACACACACACACACATACAAAGTGCAGCGAGGAGCACGTCCTTCCTCTCTCTCCCTCCCTCCTCTTCCTCCCAGCATGCCTGCTTCATCCTCCCGGTCCCCGCCAGCCTTTAACTGGGAGGATACTGGTGTTTCCATGATCAACAGTGGGAAATGCCTCTCCTCTCTAGCATGGGGTGTGTTTGTGAGGGGGATTTATCCACCGCCACGCCGGCTCAGTAGCGCCAGCTACAGCATGCGAGAGTTGCAGGTGTTTTCGTGGCGTTCCCAGTGTAAGGTGTTTCCCTCAGTGAGGAGTTTGGGAGTGTTTTGATCCCAGACTCTGTCTACATATGTACAGCTGGTGGGGGCACCGTGGCAAAGCCGCAGGAGGGCGCATGAAAGCAGTGCCTGAGGAAAGGAGCCCTTCTCTGGGTTTAAAGGAGCCCTTCTCTGGGTTTAAAGGAGCCCTTCTCTGGGTTTAAAGGCCCTGTGGGTGATACTGTTATAATCACGGCTGCTGTGAGCGCTGTCTGCCCAGAGGGTATGGCTGTCACCACACGCTCACACACTCCTCTGTTTCTTCTTCCTGTTCACACTCTGCCCACTTTCTCTCTCTCTTCCCAGACACTAACACTGTCACTTTTCCACACTTTCTACTGACTCTTTTAAGCCCACATACTTTCGTTTTACACACACACACACACACACACACACAGTAACGAGCAGACATCCACAATGTCTGCTGAAATAGACTCCAGGACGTCTCTCAGCTTTCTGTCTGTTGTGCCTCCTCTGTAGTTTACTCAACAACAGCAGCAGACAGAATCCCCCCGTCCACCGGGCTCTCCCACACGGGCCTGGCGTAGGGACGGTGTTTATCCTCCACCCTTAAGCCTGCATCAGAGAAGATGAAGAGGCTTAGTGGCGTGAAGCTGTCCTCTGGAGCGCTGCGTCTGCAGCTCTTAGTCATTCATGACAAACCCCATTCCCGCTCTGACAGCCCCCGCACTGCTGATGTACGGTGCCCGATTCCCACGATGCACAGCCCCGGTCGCCGCGGCGAAGCCCACGTTGCCGTAGCAGCTCTCCGGCCAGGATACGGAATGGATGTCTGAGGGGGTGGGGCTACCTGCGCGGCTCAGTGGGGGGCGCAGACGGGGCTGCTGGGACGTTTCTCTGCAGCCGCCTATTCAGAATGATCGCCGGAGGGTTATGAATATGAATGCGTGCTGGTAATCAACCCCCCCCAGCCCTGCAACATTTAATCACGTTTCAGCGAGTGAACGCGCAGATCCTGCAGTGTCTCCGTCAGACCGCACGAATGCCGCACGGCCGCACGACGTCTTAACGAATTTTGCTCCCTTCCAAAGGAAAACATGTCGAAGCCGGAAAGCAGGCAGATCCAGAGGTCCACTGGGACACCAGAAAACATTTCCCACAGTAATTACTCCTCCAGTCCTTCACATGTGGTTCTATATAAGCGTATAGGATGTTTTTGAACAGCCTATAGTGGTTCTGAGACCCAGCCTGGCCATCTCAGCGCCCGTTTCGCATACAATTTATCTCTCCAGGAAACTAGCAACCCCTTTGCGATCCAAATCAGGTGTGTTGGAGCAAGAACATTTTTTAAAAGAGCACATAGGCCTCGTCTGCACAGATGTGAGGTTGGAGCGGAACGTTTTTCATCCACTCCTTTACGTCAGTAGGGGAAAACATGGCTGAGCTGAGACCCTGGAACGGGATAACGTCATGGACGCCGCTGTTCTCCGAGAAGACCGTTTGCCTTGGAAAGGTTATAAAGAGCACAGTCAATAATCGTGGTACTGGGATTTCTTTAGATTTTTTCAGCATGATCACTGGCATTTTCATAATGCACTGCTGTCAGTCACATCCGTGCCGGAGCCTTAATTCGTCACGTTCAGAATGACTCCAGACCGCATTTGCATATCCCCACCGAGGTTCATTATGATGCAGCGTAGCGGGCGGGCAGGAGGGCGGGGGATCCTGCCGTCGCCGCCCCCCACCCCACCTTTCACCCGACAGGTGACCCGGGTGACCCCGGGACACCCCTCAGTGCTGGATGAATGCAGAGAACTTTGATCAGTTCACGCCGTGATTTTGTCAGGTGGGATGTGACTAGAATGAGTCTGAGGGAAGCAGCAACGAACGTAGCATGAGGAAAACAGAGCACCATTTCAGGTCCTGCAGGCTGGAACCTCCATTTGAAAACAGAGCACCATTTCAGGTCCTGCAGGCTGGAACCTCCATTTGAATACGTGCATTTAACAAATTATGGGAGAGATATGCATGACATATCACTTAAATATCTGTTTCCCTTTATTTCATAGTATTCCTATGAATTCATAAGTAAGTTCTGTAGATACAATAGCAGATGTATTATATAAGACCTCTAGGGTCTGTAGTTATTTTTTATTGCAATAATTAATAAATAGTTTTCTTTATGTAGCATTTTGTGGTTCATTTAGTGTAATTACTATTTTTCTTCCAGTTCCAGTGCCATGGTTAAATATAGAACATGGCTGTAATCCAAAGAAAGACGCTCAGATTCTGTACCAACACTGGTACATACATGTGTATATTTACCTCTGAAATCTAAAATTGACAACCCATAGCAATAATGTTTCTTCTGCATTAGATTATCTGTGTGTGTGTGTGTGTGTGTGTGTGTGTGTGTGTGTGTGTGTGTGTGTGTGACTGCTAAACTGGGCCAGAGTCCAGAGCTGGCTGTCCTGAGTCCACCCCTGCTGAGAGATGAGCTCACCCTATCCCATCATGCCCAGCTCTTACCTCATGCACCCCCCATGGTCCTGCTCTGCTCGGCTCCAGCCTTCATCTCTAGTGCGTGGAGCGCCTGTCTCTGCCAGACAGGTCAGTGCTGACCTGGCCCATCAGAGCTGTTTAGCAGACACGGCCCAGAGCCTCAGAACACTGCCCGTGGAGAAGGGAGGAGGTGGCATGGCCCTGACTCCACCCGCGGGGCAGCGGGACACCTGCAGGAACACACGGGCCGCCGGGACTCTGGGGACACAGACTTTGGCCCTCGGTGAAGAGTGACATCATCGTGCAGTACTGAAGCTGCTCACAGCACCGGAGGCAAAATCCGCCCACAGAAGCTCGGCGCTCTACAGAGTAATCACATTCATATTCATTACATTCCTTCTAAACTGGTTTTCCTTCATCTCTCTTTTTTTCAAAACAAACTCACATTTTTCATTCTAAGAGCTTGACGATGATGAGATCATGGCATCATGGTGAGATTCATGCTACACGAGAAGGTCTTCGGCAGGCTAACAGAAGTGTGTAACTCGCTGCTGGGCCTGAGTCCTGCACTGGCTCTGGCCTTAACAAAACACACCTGTTTGTTTGGAGTGTTATGATCAGTGACACTTGCTCAGAAGTAAAGCCCGTTAAGCTCTAAGTGATGAATATTACCGAATATTACCACAGTTAATTCTGCCTTGTATCAGAAGTCTCCTTGATCACACTAAACAGCTTCTCTGTCCCTCTTCTTCTGATGACCAGCGTCTGAGTTTGATCAGACTGCACAACACATTAAACTTTCTGTTTTCTGGTCCATGGTGAGCCGGAGTCTTCCCTGGTCTTACTGTTTATGGAAGTTACCGCTGGGGAAGCCGCGTTAATTGCCTTTCCTTATTACTAGTTGGCTAGACATCAAAAAGTCTCTTCTTTCACAAGAGGTGTTCTGACAGCCAGACCCAGTGGTTAAAAAAAACAAAAAAATTAGCATTAAATATTCGACTATGAAAGTTCCCACATGCAAAAGATGGTTGAGAATTATCCTTCAGTTTGTAAACAGGCTAGACACCCAAAATCCTTTGCAAGTTTATGCAACATTTCACATCGGTGTAGTGTTTGCGATGCTAGTTAATTAGAGGCCTCTTCAAAGGGGGGGTTATCTGGGGGGGTGGGGGGTTCTTGCTCAATGAACTGAGCAGAGTGGGCAAACCGACTGGGGAAACTGGGAGAACTTGTGGTTTCTCAGCTGAACCTAATATGGCCTGTTGATGCACTGGTGTAGTTCTAAACAAGCATCTATCCATCTTTTTCACAGAGACTCTGATTCCCATAAGAAGGCAGGGAAGATGTCCTCTTTCTCAAATGTATCTGCTCACTCAAGTTCATGAGGACCTCACACATACGAAACAATAACAGGGCAAGAGAAGGTTTCAGGTTTCAGCACTGCTGGAAGTCTATAAGCTGCAGCCAAATCATGCATTAATATATCTGTTGTAACTCTCTCCTGCAATTCAATCAAATGCTGCAGGTAAATGGTTCATAGTCTGCTCTGTGAATATACACGTTCCCGTGCGTGTGCTGGCGCGTGTGCTGCTGCGTGTGCCCGCATGTGAGTGATGGGCCCTGTGTGTGCAAGCATGTTTATGGGTGCATCACCACCGTCTGAATCCGCAGAAGGGATGAGACAGTCTGAAGTCAAATCAAACACTCACGCTTTTTACTGGTGTCATTAAGAATAAAACTTTTAAAGGGATGTGGGGGAGGGCGTCCTGCGTTAGACAGGAACTCCCCCATATTGGAGCTTGTGTAAATCATGCAGCATCCAGTTTTCGTCATTTTCATTTATCGCCTCTATTGCTGACTCCCTCAAAAATTATAGTATTTACTCCATTCAGCGTCTGTCCCCGGCCAACATATCCATCTCGGAGACGTATGGTCTGGAGTTGCCTGCCCTAATGCATTTACCACGTCCCCTGTAAGAAATGGCCAGGTTTGCGTTGGAGATGAACAGGCCAGCGTCTGAGCGTGAGCTATGTGTGCCGTGGCGATGAGAGTGCTTTTAATGCGTTCACAAACAAAGTTACAAATCTTCAGAGACAAGTCCGGCTGCAGGAGCTGCCGGCACCCAGCGCGGGACGCGCAGGAGAGCGAGGTGCGCTGGGAGCGTCAGGCCCGGCTGGGCGGCACCATGCCTCTTCCGGTCTCGCGCATTATTATTATTTTTTCTCACGTTCATGTCTAACTGCGGAACTATCGCTATTAGTCAAAACCGCGGAAACCGTGAGTCCTGTGGATGATCGCGCGCAATTCACTTTTTGTGGTTATGCATTTTTTTTCCCATGGTTTTCACTTTGGAAAGTTTTAGGTTTGATTGGGAGTGTCTCATTAAACAGAAAACTCTTTTTGCATTTTGTAATATGTGTATGGTAATATATGTCTACTGTCAACAGCTGTGGGAAAGAGGTTTACTGTGTATATTGCTGTTTTTAATTTAAAAGTTGTATGATGTCTTGAATACGTAATTTGCCTTCAAATTTTATAACTGACCTATGCAAATCAATATTTAAATGTACTAAAGAATTATGAACTCTAAGAAGAGATTGATAACATTTAAGTTTAAAATATGGGTGAGCACACATCATGTGTATATTCAGATTTTAGATGGCTCATCATACCTTCAGTTTACCCTGACCAAAAGCATGACTGAAAGTGTGTGTGTGTGTGTGTGTGTGTGTGTGTGTGTGTGTGTGTGTGTGTGTGTGTGTGTGTGTGTGTGTGTGTGTGTGTGTGTGTGTGTGTGTGTGTGTGTGTCTGTGTGTCTGTGTGTGTGTGTGTGTATGGGGGTGGGTGAGTGTAAGAGAGCGAGACATAGTCCGAACACCTTTCAGTTAAAGTGACCTGTAATGCATCAAGTCGATTACATTAATCTAAAATCAATATTGTTTAAGTTGAACTTTTCACCTAGAAAAGTATCAGGCTAATCAAGTGCATTGTTTATTAGATGCTCATGTTTGTGTGTTTCTGTGCCTTGTTTCATATGACATTTGTACTTTCTCAACACGCCAATAGATCACAAAGTTCTTACGTATTCAAGAAATTCTGCTCAACAGTGAATACCACGACTCTGTAGTGCTGTTCTACTGATGTAGGAAAACCTGCAGATACTGGTTCTTATGCAGTTTGATGGTCCATAGCTATTTTATGATCTGTATTGGATGTGAAGTGCAAAAACATTTTAGTTTAACCAGGAAAGACAAAAATGCAAAAGGACGTATAACATATAAGTTCAGTGTCATTGTCTCACATGGACTAAAGCTCAGTACTGAAACAGCACACATATACCAAAGCTCAGTACTGAAACAGCACACACATACCAAAGCTCAGTACTGAAACAGCACACACATACCAAAGCTTAAACAGCACACACATACCAAAGCTCAGTACTGAAACAGCACACACATACCAAAGCTCAGTACTGAAACAGCACACACATATAAAAGCTCAGTACTGAAACAGCACACACATACCAAAGCTCAGTACTGAAACAACACACACATACCAAAGCTCAGTACTGAAACAGCACACATGGACCAAACCTTGGTACTGCAACAGCACATGGACTTCAGGAGTATTACACAAATCCTCAGGCCTCAAGGACTTGATCAAGAAATTTATCAATTTACAGGAATGAGCAAGAGGTCGTCGTCATAACAGTGCTCGCTGCTTAGTGCTAATAATGGCTTCTGTTCATTTTGCCGCTGCCACAGCGGCGGAGCGACACAGGGTCCTGGAGGGCTTCCGTAGTTTCTGCGCTCCGAACGCACACACTCGGAAAAAACCTTTCCATGAACCGGAGCGAAACCACGGCGAGTCAGAGCAGCGCCTGCCCGCCTCGGTCGCTCTGCTCTGATTAAGGCTATTTATTGTGCGTGAGGAGCTTTTATTTAGAGACGACAAGGCGAGACACGTCCTCTTCCACGCTGCTCCTTCCAGGACGTCCGATTCAGCCGTGTCGCCGCAGGTAGACAAGCATTACGCATTCGTAATTACAAATAGATTCAATCATTATTGTCGCCATTACCGTGTGTGAGGCGCGTTTGGTGGGGGAGGGGCAGGCTGGAGGAGGGCAGCGGGAACGCGCCTCCTGCTGACGGCGCGTCCCCGTGTCCCCAAATACCTGTCACTTTATGTTTGTGCGTGTGTGAGTTCTTAAGGGACAGACATCATTTCATGGCAAGTCCGCTGTTCCTGATTTATGGAATATGACCAGTGTTGACTGATGTTGATGCCGTGTGTCAGCTGCCGTAACTTTTGCCCTTGGGGGGGTTGTGTCACAGGGCTCTGCTTTCTGACTTCAAATTCGCAACTAATAGCCTTTGACGAAAGCTTGACTAATGCTAATGCCGTTACGCCATTTTTTAACAGAATCCACAGACCACATTGCCACGGGTAACCTTTAAATGATGGCACCATGGCTAACGTTTAAATTACAGCTTCATGGTTAAAACTTGACTGCAGTGTAGCTTCTGTTAACAACCCAACAACTAGGCCTAGATCAAACACAACTTGGACTACTAACAGTTACAGTATTTGGTAAGCAGTTTGATATATGGTCAGTTATTTAACATTAATGATGATGGGCTAATTTGCACAACTGTACCATTTAGCATTTTTTTACATTGTTAAAAAAATAGAATTTCCATCCAGGTGGTCATGGCTGCATCTAAGGAAGTTCTAACTGACAACAGGTAAAAGGATATGATGTTTGTATGATGTTCATGTTCGTTGGGTCACTCTAGATCAGGAAAGGTTAAAAATGAACAATAAAGAAGCCCTGAGGTCTGATATCACAAAAGACATTTGCCGAGTTTCAGTGGCAGATCTCAATATTGTAGCGTATGTAGAGTATTCAGCTAGAGATACACAAACCTCAGGAGAAACTCCCTCAAAGTCAACTTTGTTGCCAATAGCATATTTTACATGAAAACAACACTGATGATCTCATGTTATCTACAAACTGCAGGGGAACTCCAACTTCATTGTCTCCATCACCTTTCCCAGGTTTTGGAGGGAAACGAAGGTTTGAACGACCCTTCTCAGCGAGACCTCGTTCCTGGAGCTACAAGCCTGCTGTTTCTTCTCATGATTGACCTTGACTGTTCCGAACAGGCCCGTTCATCTTTATACATAAAGGTAATGCAGGCTAATAATATTGATGATGCAGAGTCCAACACCATTAGAAAAACATCTACTCATTTCAACAGATTGAATATAGTTTTCAAATGTTTGGAGGTACACCTGCCTAATTAACAGTATATCCTAATACTCATTATATCAGAATCAGAATCAGAAATACTTTATTGATCCCAGGTGGGAAATTGCACTTATTACTGTAGCAACCTAAATAGGTATAAGCCCTCCCATATATACCGATATAGAGGCCTACATAAAGAATGCTCATACAGTAATAACTATGACTATAAAGCTGCCCACAACATCCACTGTCTATAGCCAATCTGAATGTTGTTTGTTCCTTAACAAATCAAGTGAGTGACCAATCAAGTGAGTTGGCTTAGACATGCATGTAATATGCACATGTGGCCCTTGAAGGTCTTGTCTTTATATGCATATTATAACTTATCAGCTAAATACACATTTTAAGTTTATGAACTATTAACATATACTGTAATATACCCTCATAGCAAGCTTGATAAACATATCACCATTAACCTCATACCAAGCACAAGTGTTCTAGAGACTCCAAATGTCAGAGATGAGTTGTAGTCATATAAGTTGATATGCCAATGAGTTTGAAAAGACGGCTATCCTGTGCAGAGGTCAGAGGGGCGTCTGACACAAAAAATGCTTGGTAAATGGTTCTGAGGTTGAGAAGAACAGCCTTGAATCCTTGAAGTGTGTCAAAGTCTGGCCCTGCCATAGGGGAATTCTGTGTCTAGGGGGGGGGATCAAGGGTGGGGGGGTGAATTAGAGAGAGACTGTAATTTCTATGTTAATAAACACAATGTATAATAGCAAACATTGCTACCATAGGATATTGGTAAATCGGATTTTATTTTAAACATTTTAAAATTCTGAGCCAGGGGTGCGTATGACTCATCGTAACCCAATATGAGTCATGTATGACATCATGAGACATTCTTGGAGAGCTAACTGATGCAGACTGACTCCAATGACCTGGACAAAACTGTTGACTCTCAAAGTGGTGAAAGCTCCCTCTGCTGGTTATAAAACTGCACTCACAACTGAATAAACAAATGACATATTTTCTTTGTACAGCACAAGTGTCAATAACATCCCAATCCCAAATGTCATCCCTAAGGTCATACTTCTCAAGATACACTCGTATGAAAACAAATTAATCATGTTATTTATATATTTGGGATATTCTGTTTATTCAATAGATTAATATTTTCATATATAACTATATAACATCACAGTATGAAGTGGTATTGATGTGTTGACATACCACTTCACAGAATGACATGCTAGTCTAAAATGGCAGACTACAAGCAGAAGGATGTTGGGCGTAAGACTAATCCCCGGGGAGATCAGACTAAGCCCCAGGGAATTTGGACTAAGCCCCGAGGAGTTTGGACTAAGCCCCGAGGAGTTTGGACTAAGCCCTGAGGAGTTTGGCCTAAGCCCAGGGGAGTTCGAACTAAGCCCCAGGGAGTTCGGACTAAGCCCCAGGGAGTTCGGACTAAGCCTCGAGGAGTTCGAACTAAGCCCCGGGGAGTTCGGACTAAGCCCCCGGGAGTTCGGACTAAGTCCCGAGGAGTTTGGGCTAAGCCTCGAGGAGTTTGGCCTAAGCCCAGGGGAGTTCGAACTAAGCCCCGGGGAGTTCGGACTAAGCCCCGGGGAGTTTGGACTAAGCCCCGGGAAGTTCGGGCTAAGCCCCGCGGAGTTCGGACTAAGCCCCGCGGAGTTCGGACTAAGCCCCGGGGAGTTCGGCCTAAGCCCCGGGGAGTTCGGACTAAGCCCCGGGGAGTTTGGCCCAGTGTCTCGGCTGTAGTAGGGGAGCACCGTCCAGCCCACCCAGTGATTAAGCACCCAGCAGTAAAGCATGCACTAGTCATCAAGCACCACGCTGTCTGCAGTTCATTAATGGGCACAGCAGTTCCAGCAGAGTCTCCAGACTCACACACAGAAACAGCACAAGGTGCCACAGGATCACGCTACTTCATAATGAATCATGCTCAGCCATTCCAACTGGCAGACGTTTCTGGAAACAAAGAAGACTACATGCATGAGAGAGTGTTGAAGTGTGTGTGTGTGTTCTTACTGCAGACACAGGCAGTCTGACACCGTAACAGGTTTGAGTGTGTGTGTGTGTGTGTGTGTGTGTGTGTGTGTGTGTGTGTGTGTGTGTGTGTGTCTGCCAGATAGGTGTTATGATGTCACTCTTGCTGTGGTCAGCACGAGTGCGGAAACAAGACTGTGCCAACATGCTAATGACATGTGAGTGACAGGAGGGGGGCTGGTGCACACATGGCTAATCGCCAGGGCAACAGGCCTCAGGCAACAGAATTCACACCAGGCCATCTTCACGCAAGCCCCGCTCAAACTCACACAGGCACACACAGAGCATACCACTCACACACACACACACACACACACACACACACACACACATATACATTCATATACAGTCATAGCACTCACACACATTCATACACACTCATTCCACTCACACACACTCATGCCACCCACATAGACACATATAACAAAGAAAATTCCACAGAGGGGTTAAATAAGGAAAAGGCGACACCTTCTGCAGAGCATTTCACACAACACAGATGCTTCATCAGGCCATATTCACGGGAATAATGAGAAATCAGCAAGACTGAGTCTCATTTCAAAATCATGGAATGATTTATTAATCCCTTTGCCATTGTGGGAAGACAACAGAATCAAATCAGTTTTTGCTCTTTTTCTGACTTTCACATTGGATGAAACGTTCAACTGAAACATTGAACATTTAGATTCATAAAAAAGCTCCTCAAAGCTTTAACGGAGTGGACCGAAGCCATTTATTATTGTTGTTGTTGATTTGTCTCTGTATGCAATGCTTAGATTTGAAATGTAATTAAGGCCCAGTTACAGCAACACTGTGTCCCGGGGAGTAATTCGATATTCATTGGCTCAAGTACAGAATGCAGGCTTTAACTCTTAGGCGTCCATCTACATTGGGAGAGTCATATAGAACCCCCACCACACCCACACCCACACACACACACACCCCATGTAGCAGAGTGCCATCCATTGGAGTTGGAAGTATTGGGTTGGATCTGAGTTAAGAGAAATCTGTGCACCTCACAATCCATCCCGCTGCTGCCACTAGCAGATGCACCATTACCAAAGATAAGCGAGTTGGATGGCGGCCATAGAGCTGGGCCACCATGTTTCACAGGAGAAGTTTTACGCTTCAGCCCATGACCGGATGCTTCCTCCTGAGCCCTTTCCTCATCCCGTCACTCTAGTGAACGTTATCCTTCCTCTCATCTGTCAGCAGGTTCTCGAACTCTGCACACTTTTATTTACGCACTTCCATGCAGACCGAGTCCGAGCTGTTGTCTTCCCGAGACTTACCGAGTTATCCTTCCTCGTGTACGCCTACGTCTGCGTCCTGGAGAGGCCTCGTTGATCTGCTCATCTGTTTTTCTCTATGACCTGGCCACCCAGAACCGGTCTTCTGTCAGTGTGCCTGGTTGCTTCCCTCTGCTGAGTTCCCCGGTGGGGAACTTCTTCATGATGTACCAGAATCAATGTTGGCATATGTCTAATGTTCTAGCTCTGCCTCTGATTGATTTATTCAGATTTGTCAACTCCATAATAGACTGCACCATTGGCACCGACATGTCCTCATGTTGAGAGGCAGTAGCTACTCTATATTCAAATGTCACATCTTGAATCAAACTTGAGACCTTTTGTAAAGTGTACACACACACACTAATGGAGTAGTAACACACACACACGGCCATGAAACAACTGAACAGGCAAGTATGGTCACTCCAATGAAGGGCTGGCCTGTGTTCTCTATATGGTTCAATGAGTATGAATGTAAATGCCCTTATATTATTCAATATTTCATCTCTAATCCAATGTTACTGAGGTAAAATAACCAAGATGTATTACCTATGTACAGGGCACACTGAATAAGCACTCGATAATGGGAGAAGCACTCGGGTTGTGCCATAACTTCAGTGCAAACAAAACTCATGTCACGTTTCCCACTGTGGCACTGAATGGTGCTTCTTATCTTGAGAAAAATCAATAAAATCTCATTTATCGTTACATTATTATATTATGATGTCATTATGTTTAATCAAAACTGGGAGCTGATAATGAAGCTCCATTCAGGCTCCCCGTGAGAGGGACAGAGGCAGGCCACACACCGCAGTGGAGCCGCTCAGTTACAAATGCTTTCATTGCTTCATGGTCACACCATTTATTCTATATCTGTAATGGTATGATGCTGATGGAAGAAAACCATGGCAATAAGTTCTTTCAGTGGGATTTTTGAAAGGACACACACTGTATTGTCAAATTTGTCAGAATTATAATTAACATCAGAAATGTGAAGACTCCAACTCACTGCTGTTGAGCAGGCGTTTGACCGATCGCTGTAAGTCACTTTTGCTAATGTTGCAGTTGGGTTTTCATTTCTTTCTTTGACCTTAATTTAACCAGGAAAAGTCTCCCTGAGAGTTGAAGCCTGTTCTTCAGGAGGGAACATATGCTGCTACCAACAAACACAGCTCACACATTACAAACTAAATCAGCTCAAACGGTCCATACATAATTTGAAACGCTGACAAACTGAACATTTTAAAAACAATTCAGTCTAACATCCTTTAAGTTTTAGAGCTTCCAAATTTCACCCAGATGATGCAACATAACAGAAGCCTTATTTACCTAATTTATTATTACATATTTAGAGAGTAATAATCTAAAAATCTAAACATGTATAAATTCAAATAAACCAGTCAATTGGAGTCAATGAGCTGCACTTTAAAGAACACAGTGGTGGGCGATCAGTCAACAAAGTGTGATAAATCTTAAGGCGCTGTGATAATCAGTGTAAATGAAAAGGTACACATAGAAATAACACCTAAGTAATCAAATGCTGGTTTCTTTTTAGCTTCAAGAGATAAGACTTATTTCTAAAATAACATTCCAATTTCATCTTCTATTTCTTTACCAGTTGCAGAAAATGAAACGTAAACCAAATGATTCAGAGAATCATCTAATACTAGACCTGAAGATAATCTGAAGATTTTCAATAATATTTGCTGTTTAAGTGGTGGAGAAATTTGAGTTTGAAAACAACATTGCTTATATTTAGTCAACATAAAATTTGTCAACATAAAAAATTATGTAAAGCATCTTATAAACTACACAGAGCTTGGTCTTAATGGGGTGCTGAACAGTACATAATTGTATCCTCAACATAATAATGAACAATTACATTTGGCATATAATGACATTAAAAAGCAAAGGCCCCAGATCTGACCCTTAAGGTACACCCTTAGCCACGGACAAGGAAGATGACTTAAAGCACATGTGTCAAAGTCAAGGGCCGCGGGCCAGATCCGGCCCGCGAATTGATTATCTATGGCCCCCTGGATGATATTTAATTACTATTAGAACCGGCCCGCAGGCCACAGCCACCTGATGGTGTTTTGCACGCACAAACACTACATTCCCCACAATGCAACGGTAGCCCGCGAAGTCACTGCAGCGCGCACATGTGGCGAGGGTCAGCGCGGTGAAAATGACGTAATCGCAGTTGCTCTGCCCGTGCACGAGGGCGTCGCGCGCTGGATTCGCACCTCTCGAAAATTTGTAACTTTGCGCGCACCAGCACGTTAAACTTAATAAAGTTTAATATTTATACATCTATTCGAAATGATTCGAAATAATTCACTTTTTATTCACATTATTTAATGGTTGTTTATTTTCAAAACGCCTAATCTTAACGTCTTCACGTTCTCTCATGTTTCGTCCTGGAATTACAAGAGGCTCGTATTTGTTAACGTAATACAAGAGAACTGTTCAGTCAGATAGATATTTGTTGTGAAACGAAGTAGTTACAATTTCAAGCATTTTCAAGTACTTTAGCCTAAATTCCAGCACTTTTCAAACCTTTATTACTTTTTTCATTTAATGTACATGTAGCACTTGTTATATGTAGCTCGATGGCCACAATGATAATACTATGGAGGATGAGTCGACCAATGAACTTGGACTGTCCAAACACACACACTAGGCTCGGAAAGGAGGGCTGGGACAGAAAAAAAAATGCAACAGACCAAGTTGTGCAGGGACAGAGGTACAGTTGTGTATTTATTGACAAAAGAAAATAATGGATCCCTTTTGGACTGACGTGTGTGGATGACTAGGAAAGGAAAAATAAAGGAAATAAAAAACAAAATGATAATCCGGCTCGAGTATGTATACAATGGGATATATCAATTAAACATATGAAATTCTGTTGATAAACAATAAATAGTCAATAAAACAATTACTGGAAGAAAACTCCAAAAGACAAAGTTCCTGAATTAAGTTATTGTAAAATTGCTAGTTTTATGAGACACACAGTCAACTTCACAGAAATTGGAATTAGCTCAACTCTGCATGAAAATCTCGTCACTCCCTGAATAAGGACTTTTGAGTATAGAACAGCAGCTTAAATTGAAAATAAATTGATAAAGTCAATGTCCGGTTTTTGTTCCGTGTATGAATCAGTTTGTCCCAAAAAAATGTTATATATCTTCACTACCCGGGTAGACAAAAAAGTGGTGTGTGTGCGTGTGCGTGTGTATGTGTTACTAGTGCTGGCTCTCTTCATCCGCGTTGTCTCTCTCTGCGCGCGCTTTCAGCAACTCGTGCTGCGGAGTCTCACTCGCACAGAATTCTGGGAAACGTAGTCTCAGGTTGGCTCGCCATCCCGGATTGGGTAAATTCTCTTAACGCTTCCCGTCTATTAAAGCAACCTACACAATACGGCTCATATTAACAAGGCTGTACTGCATACATACACATAACACATAACCGAGTCGTATTTGCAGACTCTCACGCTATACACCGAAATTGTACATCTCCCACGCCAAATGTTAGCCCACCCCACTAGCCGACAAATTAGCAACAGAAACGAACTCTTAACAACATATAACCAGCATAGTTTTTACTCCGGTTGCTTTTAATATGCTTCAAACTATTTTATTAACTCATTAACTCTCTAAAATCTGAATATATACACCACATATACTACTTAACCGAATCTTTCATCCGCCAACAATGTCCAAACTCACCGGAGCCTCTCTCCACCACTTTAACCACAAAAAAATGGCGCGAGTCCACTCAGCTCCCAGCAAGACGACAATTGAAAAGAAAACACCAATACTGGACGTTTTAGGTCTCTATCACAAGTAAATAGAACTTAAACTCAGTTTTAGTTTTACTAATTTGGCTCTCGTTCAGCTCAAAACTCGCTCTCACACCATGTGCTTGAGAAAAGAAAAAAACGACAGTGGAAGAAGGGGGGAGGGGAGAGAGTGGGAGGGGCAAACGCACCCAATCCACAGAACGACCCAGCAATAAGCAAGAGTGCTCATTTTAACGGGGTTACATACAGAACATGTTTTCTTTGAAGGAAGTTTTTTTTATCTGTTTGCTTGTTGAAAAATGTTTTCACTTGAAATTACTGACAGATCCATAAGAAAATATTGCTTTATTCATTTAAGCATTAAATAATAAACACTGTGTTAGGTCTTGGTTCAATAGGCTATGTGCAATCATTTCAATATGTTTTAATAAACATTGAACCAGTCCAGCCCTCGGCTTGTAGCAAATTTGGTTTTATGGCCCTCGGTGTATTTGACTTTGACATCCCTGACTTAAAGCCTTCAGCCTGCACACACCTACCTGATGAATTATTCTTGAACCAAACCTCCATCTTGACATGATCCAATCCAATATAGATTACTGTATAATCCACTGTCTTAGGTGCTTTCAGCACATCAATAAAGAGGCCTGTCCTGTGACATCTTTTGTCTAACTAGACAATTACGTCCTTTATTAATTTCAGCACTCTTGTGATGGTATCGTGTTTTTCTTTTCTAAAACCTTATTATCAGGTAAGATGTTATTCACCATTAAGAACTATCAACTGCTCACTCACAAAAGATAAAAAAAAATACAGTATTTGCTAAAACCAAAAGTTATGAAATGGGTTTGCAATTACATGAGACCTTTTTTATTTAAGAGGATTTCCTCCATTGAATAGAGGAGCAGTCATGACAAAACAACGGATCTAGACTGTCAGATCCAAATAGTTTATTTGTATCTAAGTAGCTTAAGAGCTTTATGTTTACCTGGTTACCTGACACTTACTCTTAATATAAATTACCACCACCACCCCCTCCTCATTAAAAAACAATCAGTGCTTTTTATTCCAAATTTGGATAAAATCCATTTATTTAATTGTGGATGAAAAACTCTTTGTGATCACAGACATTTCCTAGAAAAGATCTCAGAATATTAGGGTTATCATACAACTTTATCCATTTATGTCTCCATTACTGAGTAATGTCTATGGCGTCGTCATCGATTCGTCAGTCGAGGCAAAGCAGCTGTGTGAGCATAAAGAACACACACACCACACACGTGTGTGTGTGTGTGTGTACACGTATACTAAAGCAGACACATCACAGAGTGGAGCTCTAGATCACGCGACATGTTCTCATTAAAGCTAACAACCTTGAGACTGTCTGCCCATTATCAAGAATTACCTGCAATAGTGTTAAATATTGGTCATGGTAGGCAAAGCAGCCATGTAATTCAGCTGCAGATGATGGGTGAAGGGCGTTTTCTCTGTCGGGTGACCTATCTTCACCCTCACAGGGTGTCACACAGCGGGCACAAGTTGCAGGTGACTGCCTGCAGTGTGCAGGCTTGTTCACAAACCCCCACTACAGGGTTCCAGTCCTGACCAGATGAGTCTGATGGGATTTACCGTCCCCTTTTTGGTATTGGTATGTTTGGCACAGAAATTAAAAGAAGTTATTAAGAAAGCCAGACTTATTAATCTGCCTCGCCAAGCCTGCAGTTGAAATCTACTGGACAATACTGTCCTCACTCCTGGCTCCGCCCCATCCCTGGCACCCTTTCCCTGGCCCCGCCCCCACCCCTGGCTCCACCCCCACACTAGCCAGGTGAACTGGCCATCAATCCCTGCAACATAGGAAAACCGGGGAAAGGAAATTAGGTTGAGAAAAGCAAGTGCCATCCTTTTTTGTACCCTAGCACAATACCAAAAAACAATTTGCTGTCTTAAATTAAAATCAATCCCCCCCACCCACCACGTACCACAGAGGGTACAGGTAGGGAATATAGATTTACTGGCTGGTGGTGGTTCTGCCTGGCCGGAGGCTGTTGGGAGCAGGCAGGATGGATGGAGGGAGACAGAGAGGGATGAGTGTGTCAGCCCCCCCACCCTCTTCTCCTCCTATAGGTGCCTCACACTCCCCTCAGCCATCCCATATTAAAGTACCTCCTGCAGCCATCCGTTCCTGTTACCGTGGATGAGGTGGAGGTGGCTCAGTGCACCGGTGGCCTCTGGCCCACGTGGGCGTGTGCTTAGCAAGTGCCACGCCTCTGAGCAACACCCTGCACCACAGTGTCACAGTGGGAGTGCTGCTTAGCCCCGCCCACCTCGTGCCACTTTGACGCCGACCCACATGTGGGGGTTGGGAGGAAATGTAAACAAATATAGTGTGTTTGTCTCCTGGGAGGAGAAACAAAACAACACACACACACAAAAGACATCAGACATCAACAGTTCTTGTGAAACTGGGCAGCGGAGGGCTGTTACATATTCATGAGGAAGTAACGTGACGTTTGCCGACACGATTACTCACAAAAGTAAGGAAAGGCAGGATACGTGCCAGGCCATCCCGCTGTAGCCGCTCTCGTAAGTGATGCCATGATGTGTGTTGTAGTATCATTTCCTCCGATTTCAGAAACGTTATATATTTCAGAATGTTGGTTATGGTTGGTTCCTTTTGTTATTTTGTGCTTTTGAGGGAACCTCTGGGAATTACGTGGATCCTCACAACACAGAATCTGCATTGCTATTGCAAACGACAGGTTTAGCACAGGTAGTCAATGTAATGGCGCATTTCCACTAGGGCCTGCTTGGCGCGGTACGGTTCGATACGGGTCGATTCGCAACGGAACGGTACGGTCGCGTTGTGTTTCCATTACAATGGTGGACCACCACAATGTGGGTGGAGTCGCTGTTGGCGCGCGGGTTGTAGTGTCGTAACATCATTTGTATACGACCACAACACCGGTCGATGCTCCTTAACACATTGCATTATTGTATCTTATTTATTTTTATCTTCATTATTGTATGTGGTTGCTCTAATTATTGATAATAATTTGGTATTACTCAAACAGGCTGAACACACCCTGCATAAAAAGCATCAGTCATACAATCAAATGAAATCACTTTATTATGAAATATAGATATTTAAAGTACAACATATGTAAATAATATAGTTATAGTTAAAAAAAAGTGCAAAAAGCAAATATATACGTATAGCTACAAGCAACATTTTGTGTGCTTTTACTGGCGTCTGTCTCGCATGGTGTTCACAAGTTCGCCAAGCACCCCGAGGAAAGCCCGGTTGAAGGAAACATTTTCCGCCAACTCCGCTCGCCTCGTCAGTGGAAGGGGAATCTTGAACGTAAAAAATAACAAATATTAAACACAAGCATTCCCGTGAAAGCAACAACAATATAGCGTAACTGCACAAACTGTGTAGCACGTCATCGCTGCTGATGCTTTGTTTATGGCTACAGCTAACTAGCAACTAGCAAGGCTAAGAGCTAGCTATTGTACAGTAGTGACTGTGGTGGTAACATTAACTACAAACACAGCTCTAAATTCCTGCGTTCACAATAGATGCGTTCATATTACGTTCATATTACATCTTTTACGAGCCTAGTAGTAAAACTGAAATCACAATACACTCACCATTCTCCGTGGCCTCCAGCACTGACATTGCCGTGTCTGTCCAGCTCTTTCTCTTCCGTTACTGGCTGGCCGGTGACCGTATATGACATCCATTTGCTGGAACCATTTCCAGTCTTTGCGGTTTGCTCCGCTGCGTCCGTTATGGTCCTTCACCGCCCGGTAATCGCGTTAAGCTTTTTTAGCTTGGACCGACCGGCACTGCTGGACGGACCGCTGGTAGCCATGAGTGGCCATTAGCGCGGAAACCTCGCTAAAAACCTTTACATTTCTAGTGGCCCCGTCCAGTTCGCCCTGGATTTTTTGATCGCTGATTATTAACAGAAAGGTTTGTACGTCGGCGTTTGACCAGGGAACAGACTTCGCTCCTTGGGTTTTAAAAATGGCTGAAGAGTCCATAGCATAGCGGAGGAGTCGCTCTCCTGACGCAACCTGTGACGACACTCCCTGGCCAATCAGTGTCATGCTGTTCCTCCACGTCACAGAACTGTACCGCTTCGGAACGGTTAGAACCTCGAGCGAGTCGGTACGAAAAAAGTACCCGAAGGGGCCGGCTCACAGGGTACTGGTACTAATGGAAACACTCACAAACCGTCGCGAATCGAACCGTACCGTGCCAAGTAGGCCCTAGTGGAAATGCGCCATAAGAAAGCTCATGTGGGCTGTAGTTTTGCCTGGGGAACACATCTAACATCAGCACTGTTCATTCATAGGGAGGACAAGAATATAAAGTGGATGCAAGGCTGGCCAGAGTGATCTTGCCAAGATGAACCAGCTAAGGAATGAAAACAGCTCTGTACACACACTGCATAAATGCTTAATTACTTGGAAACAGAAGCATCCCTCTATTTGACTTTTTGGGGGAAAAGAAAACCCTCAGGCCCCCTTCCCCACGCCCCCTTCCTCACGCCCCCTTCCCACTGAAGTGACTCTCAGTCAAGGGAACTATAATACAGGCAGGTCTGACAGAATGCTTACAAAAGCAGGAAGAAATGGACCATGGGAAATCCACACACCCCCCCCCCCCACCACACACATACAAAATAAGTTACCCATCACACCCTGAACCAACCATGCACGGAGGTTCATTGATCCAGACAGCCTGTTAAATGTCAGAGACACACACCCATATGGAGCGCTCGGAGCCCGCGTGAGCTTGTCCTGCCCATAAACCCACAGAAGCGCTGACTAAGACGGTCCAGGTCCACCCTGGAGAGACAGGGTCCGCACGGTCCACTCCTGCCCTCCACTGCCATCGCCACTTAATCTAAGCTAACCATCTGTGAAAGAGGAGAGATGTGCTCCCTCCTCCCCCCGCGGTGCCGAGCAATGGGCTGTCCTCGTAATCAGGAGCCACTTCCAATTATTGCTTAATGTAGCACAGCGTAATGGCACAGGCCATTCTGAGGGGGCACCTCCGGGCCTCCTCAGTCCAGCCACGGCCCACAGCCTCACGGTCACAGTCATTAGACGCCTGGGTGGCTCCCCCATGATAAAGCCCACACCTTGAAGATGGAGAAGGGAGCAGAGTCAGACGCCACGCCTGCCTGTGCATTCCACACTCCTCCCAGAAAGGGGCGGAACTACGTGTCTGATGTGCCTATTGGTTTGAACGTAGTGATGCTGTGTGATTAAACCACTTCATTTGGATACGTACAGACAAAGTCGGGCTCTGTGATGAAACAATGGTTTCACAATAGCAAGGATATTGCTCACAGGAGAGAATACTGTGATTAACAGATGAATTAAAGTGTTTCAAATGGGATTTTTGTGAAAACATTTTTCTGCAGAGGATGTCAATTTTTTTAATCTAATATTTCATTTTTGTTCATTGAAGTTTTAGTTCCACCTCTATTCACCCAGGACCAGATTTTCTCCAATTCTGTGTAAAAAAGTAATGTATTTATACTGAGGGGTGTCAAGGTTGAGGTTCTTGGCATGGGGCGTCAGGGTTCAGTCTGTCTGGCTGTACGATCTCGGGTCGGGCTATGTCAAAGCGGGTCACCTTGGGTCGGATGTTTCTTGGCACACTTTTAATATAGCATCCTTCTCTTTTTACCCTACCCTTTTCTCTCCCTTTGTTTCTCCCGCGTTCTCCTCCATGTGTGTGTGTGTGTGTGTGTGTGTGTGTGTGTGTGTGTGTGACTCCAGTGTGTGTTGTGCAGGAACTCAGCCATGCACAGATCCATTAGGCAAAACCCAATTTCACACAGAGCCAATTTCATAAATATTGAAAGTGAGCGCACCTTTATCCGTGCGCTAGTAGCTTTAGAGGGATATACAAAGCCATCAACAACAGGCCCACGCTCCAGCTCTCCTCTCTACTGGTGCGTTTTATTAAGCCTCAGTCCACAGATTACAAAGGCCCTCAGCACAACTGCAAGGTGCCTCCTCTAATTGATTGGTTGGCCTACAGAAACGGAGAGGAACGTAAGATCTCACTCCTACCAAATCAGTCCAAATGTGGGCCACATACGAAACAGGGTGTTCACATGAGAGTGCAATGTGTAAAAATACCATATGCTAAGTGCATGATATAATTATCGAGGTCCATGATGTTTTGCAAATGCCGTATTTTGCAGGTGAAAATACTGAAAGTTTCTATACCGAAACCAAACAAACAGACATGATTTGCCCTATTTTAGCACAAGTGAAATAATTTCATAAACACGAGGCTATGGCCTTTTCAGCATTCCAAGAAAGCCTTTGCTGCGCTGCCCCCTCAGGCACTGGCTGGTATGACACTTACAGTAACCACCTGTACTGCTCTGGACTGACTGATGTGAGGTACGCTGACGTCTCCGGGGTAAAGTTCACTGGTCAGAACCTTCCAGTTTGTAGTACGAAGAAAGTGCTTGTTTAAGTTTCCTCAGAAGTCTCTTTCTGATGGGATTTCATACCGAGGCTGTGTGGAAAGTGGGAGAATGAAGAAGAGAATGGCGGTTTTGACAAAAATCAAAAAGACTTGGAGAGACGGAAGACCCTGGAACATAATTCTCCTTAGTGGAGAGTGGGAGGAGTGGTGCGTCATGACAGTGGAGGTGGAGAGGTGCTCGCAGCCTCACGTTAGCACCCGACATGCTCCTGGGTCCTTGCACCCCCCAATTTAAACACCCTCCCAAGCACGTCTACACTGTGCTGGCTGCAGATTGCACACCTCGGAGCAAGGAATGGATTATTTATTTACTTACTTGCACAGCATGTATTTTACCAAATACATATACAGATGGATAGATATATATATATAGATAAACAAAACAAAAAAACACTAGTAAAGGCCAACACTTTCGTGCTCATTAAGGAGTGAACAAACATGTCTGTGCGGTTAACACTGAGAAAGAGGATTTGACAGATGAAATCTATGCTTGCACATAAAATTACTGCATGTTTTAGATATTCTAAAGCTTTTTGGCCTTGCATTGCCATGTGGTATAACCCCTCTGGCATCAGCAGAGCAGATGTTTTTAGAGTTCTTCCCAAAGAGACTCAGACTCCATGATGAGTTATCTGTTGTAGTAAAAGAACCACTTCAATGCCCCTTTCAGTAAGAGGAGAAAATATTCCTCCCCATCTCAAGACATAGGCAGAGATTATGTCTTTATACCTCCAGCCATGAGAGACCTACTGAGTCCAGCATCGCCTGTCGGGAGCAGAACTGGAGACTCGTGTCCGGTCACTGGCCCGAGAGGATGTGTATCCTGATAAGGTTGTTGTTCTGGTATTGATCATCCACTCTGAGCTTGGTGGCCTGACACAGTTCATCAGTAGCTCCCTTTCCAGAGGAGGTGCATGCACAGAGAGGCAGGTATGAGTGAGGAGGTGCAGGAACCACCCCCCCTCCTCCTCCTCTTCCTCCTCCCCCTCACCCCTCGGTTCAGGTTGGCCACCCTGACAGCTCTTCCACCCTGATGGTCCGTCAGCGTGACCTATATTTGTGAACCCGTTCTGCAGGGATGTGGCCCTTCTTGGGTCGGACGCTACACCAGCTACTTAAAAACAAATCACATTAACTATGCACACGTCTGAGGGAGCGGACATACGTAGAACGTTACACGCTGCGGACGTAATACTGCTGCTACAGGACAGCGGCTTGGTACGCTCCGACCTCTGCAATTACATGATATTAATGGCTGTGCTCTTATTTGTAGTATTGTTTTGTTTAAAAATATCTCGCTTTCTATTTCACCCATGTACCCTCTAATAAGCCTGGTAAGTTAATTACGAGCAGAGGACACCGGCTCTCCTGGCCAGCGCCAGGACTCTTAGGGCATTAGCTTTAGTTTAACTGGTCTGCAGTGAATCCTTGCTTGCCACAGGAATACTAATTACACCCCTCAATACACCTAATTGCATGTCTTTCCTGAAAACAAGGGACCTGATAAGACAAGCGAGGCTGTGCTGCACCGACTGCAAAGTGCCTCGGTTCTCCGCGACGTTAACTCGCGTCTGAAAACCAGGACGACAAAAGGAAATCGCCAGACACGTTTCCCAGCTTGCTCACGCGGCAGGACTAATTAGGACCATTTCACAGTGCAGTCAGCATCACCAAATAGTTTCTCATTTCATCAGCTCCCTTAAATATGGAGTAATTCTAAGCAGGAAATCATTTTCAATAAGAGAACCGCGAGAGATCAGAGGGGGAACTGGGAAAAAGATGGTGGCTCCAGGAGGCCGCAGTGAATAGCATCTCCTTTTTAGGAAACTGCTCACACACACACACACGTTTACTGACAGGAGGCTTGTTTTGACCTACACACACACACACGCCGACAGCCTCCTGCCTGTCAGGTCTCTTTTTTGTGCTTCTCTAATCTGTTTTAATTAATCTAGTGAAGTGTGGATGAGAATGCTAAAGGACCGACAACAGGCAGAATAAATGCGTCTGGATTACACATTCCAGTCACCGTAGTCTCACCATGAAAGGTTTTTAAAGTGTCCTGTGGCGTCTGTGGTATGTGACAGTCATTTGGCTGGTAAGACACATGACAGCACTTTGAAATCAGTGCCGAGTTCTCAACAGCTTATCTGATTTTGCATTCTCTGACCCAACGCTGCGCACCAAAGCCGACTGTAAAAGATCCACCGCAGTGTCGTCCCCCCCCCCCCCAACTGGAACCTGTGGCTCGCAAGGTACTGTTCACCTGCAGCATCTCCCCTTCCGGATCAGCGCATGTGTGCGGCAGCAGGGCGAAGACACAGCAGGTGTCCATGCGCCACACGAGACGCATCACCTGGCTGAAAGCAGCCAACACAGCCTTATAACACTACATCAAGAGAAAGAGGAAAGGATGCCACAATTATTAACCACTGGCCATCAGCACCCAATTGGACGGCTAGTGCGTCCCTATTCAGTGATTCTTCTGGCCATATGTAATGACTTAAATATGGGTATAATGACAGGGGGACAATATTGAGCAAAATGAGGACACTGCCGTGTTCTAACGTGTGAGGATGAGAGTCACATCGGCCCCCGTGAGCACACGTGCCTAGTAGAACATACAGTGGGGAAAATAAGTATTTAGTCAGTCACCAATTGTGCAAGTTCTCCCACTTAAAAAGATGAGAGAGGCCGGTAATTGACATCATAGGTAGACCTCAACTATGAGAGACAAAATGTGAAAAAAAATTGAGAAAATCATTTTGTCTGACTTTTAAAGAATTTATTTGCAAATAATGGTGGAAAATAAGTATTTATTATTTGCTCCTCTTTCCCCCACTCATTACCTGTATTAATGGCACCAGTTTGAAGTCATTAACAGTATAAAAGACACCTGCCCACAACCTCAAACAGTCACACTCCAAACTCCACTATGGTGAAGACGAAAGAGCTGTCGGAGGACACCAGAAACCGAATTGTAGGCTGGGAAGACTGAATCTGCAATAGGCAAGCAGCTTGGTGTGAAGAAATCTACTGTGGGAGCAATAATCAGAAAATGGAAGACCTACAAGACCACTACTAATCTCCCTCGATCTGGGGCTCCATGCAAGATCTCAGCCCGTGGGGTCAAAATGATCACAAGAACGGTGAGGAAAAATCCCAGAACCACAAGGGGGGATCTAGTGAATGACCTCCAGAAAGCTGGGACCAACGTTACAAAGGCTACCATCAGCAACACACTACGACGCCAGGGACTCAGATCTTGCAGTGCCAGACGTGTCCCCCTGCTTAAGCCAGGCACATCTGAAGTTTGCTAGAGAGCATTTGGATGTTCCAGAAGAGTATTGGGAGAATGTCATATGGTCAGATGAAACCAAAGTAGAACTATTTAGTAAAAACACAACTCGTCGTGTTTGGAGGACAGTGAATGCTGAGTTGCATCCAAAGAACACCATACCAACTGTCAAGCATGGGGGTGGCAACATCATGCTTTGGGGCTGTTTCTCTGCAAAGGGACCAGGACGACTGGTCCGTGTACATGAAAGAATGAATGGGGCCATGTATTGCGAGATGATTTTGGGTGCAAACCTCCTTCCATCAGCAAGGGCAATGAAGATGAAACGTGAGGAGATCTGCATGGAGGAATGGGCCAACATACCAGCAACAGTGTGTGCCAACCTTGTGAAGACTTACAGAAAACGTTTGACCTCTGTCATTGCCAACAGAGGATATACAACAAAGTATTGAGATGAACTTTTGTTATTGACCAAATACTTATTTTCCACCATTATTTGCAAATAAATTCTTTAAAAGTCAGACAAAATGATTTTCTTTTTTTTTTTTTCTTTCACATTTTGTCTCTCATAGTTGAGGTCTACCTATGATGTCAATTACCGGCCTCTCTCATCTTTTTAAGTGGGAGAACTTGCACAATTGGTGACTGACTAAATACTTATTTTCTCCACTGTACGTTACCCCGAGATGTTGTTTTCTTCTTAAAATACAAAAGAAATCTAAAGTTTTTAAATTATCTGAAATGAACCTGCTCTTTCAAGCCTCCAATGGTGGTTAAAAAAAGTACCCGAGCCACGTGCTGCTTATTAGAGTCTCTCTATGGCCCACTGCGGGAAACGTGACATGTCTAATAGTCACGTCAGCTGCCACTCCCTCAGGCACATTACGGACGCCCCCGGGGTCCTACCAGCTCCTCCGTATAGGGAGTCCAGAGCAAGGGGAGGTTAAAGGACCCCATGGGCTAGGCTGAACCCTGTGACAGAGGTCAGTAAAGTGTCATTATAACACGATTCTGAAGGGCAGAAAACCTCTCACTACGGGCTCCTGCCTTGGGTCCCGTCTTTCTCGATATCTCAGGACTCTAGTTCACAGATGTAGTCAGGACTGCAGGGCACAACCCGTGCGTTTCTTACGTGACCTGATCGAACAAACGTGCCTCTCCTGAACCCGGCGACCTCTCCCTTCCTGCTCCTCTCACCCTCTCTCATCTCTTCTGCACACCTCATTCATCCCCACCGCCAACCCTGGGGCACATTAGCGCCCCCACAGGGGGTTTGTGTCTGGGTGGATGGTGACAGGTGCCACTGCGGTTGGAGAGGACGGGGGTGACGATGACCCACCGAGACCCACTCGCTCAGTCATCACCACCCCAGCAGCAGGCTTGGCTGCTCCAGTCGGTCCCCAGTTTCATAGCACGTTTTTAATCCAGATTTGTATTCTGCTGTTGATAATTTACCACAAAAGTGCACCAATGTGCCTTTTGCTATCTCATTATAGAAGAGATTTGCCCCTCTGTTGCCAGGCAGAATGAGTGTTGGCAGACCTCGGACTCTTCGACAGGGGTCTGCGTCCGACCACAAGACGGCTGTTGGCAGACCTCGCATGCAAAACTCAGTACAAAGCAGTGAAACTGGCTCTGGTACTAGAGTCCACATCCACCGCTGTGTCCGACGCCCCTAGACCAGCACGACACCCGTGCCACCAGAGTCAGTGCTGTGTTGAAAACAGTCCCCTACCCAAATAATGTCCTGTGGTCAGACACTGACCAATGGTGAATAGGGTAGTGGGTGGCTGGGGAAGTGTGCCTAGCAACAGATTGACTACCCACTAATGAGAATGGGATACTTTATAAAGTGGGCAGGGAGGTGATTCTAATAATGTGGATGCTGTGTATTGTAAAAACGTAACATAGCATACAACAAAGTAGAATAAGTAAGGGTTTGAGGTACAGTCACCCTCTCATGTGTGTGTGTGCAAGTGCAAATATGTATGCCATAAATGTGTGTGCTAACGCTCATCATTCTTATGATCTCTTACAGGGTCTTGCTTTTCTACAGGAAGCTAGTGCAAAAGCAGTGTGAGCCTATTTTTAGTGTGTCCAGAGGTGCACCTGATTCATATGGACTCTGTCCAGCTCTGCTCCCAGAGATCCATCCCCCTGCCGGGTTTAGTTCCACTCCTAATCCAACCCACCCATCAGGAACCCACACGTGTGCGCTCACAAAAAGTTGAAATATTTATATCGTCCCCGCCGGCACACCGACACGTGTTCCCGCTGTCTCTTTTTGGCCCGAGGCGAAACTGTACACCCAAAACGACAATATGACCCGCTCGACCACAGACACGTGCAGTATTATCCACATCACAGACGTGCTCCCACGCAAACATGCGCCTTCTCCTCCACTTCTCAGAAACTTTCGTTATCATTGTTCTCAGGCCAGGACAAACCAGGTCAAACCAGTTGAGGTCAGTGCAGGCTCCTCAGACATCAGCATCAACCTCAATCTGACAGGAATCCAACTCGGGAATTGTCTGCTGGTAGTTCCTGCAACTATTTATAAACTGTACCTGAAAACAGTGAGTATTTACGGACGTGGTTTTTCTAGTAAATGCAATGCGTAAAACAAGGTCTTCTCCAACTCACACATGCCACACCTGAAGGGCACCTTAGGAGCAATGCACATGTACAATAGGATGGCTCGGGAATTTATGAAGAGGTAGAATTTGATTTGTGAATATGACCAGCTTTGCTGTAAAGGGCTGGGGACCCTTTGTATGCTTATATAACCCCAAAACCAAATGCAGCATAGTCCTAAATACATTATGCAAAACCAATGAAATCAAACAGATATGAGGCATAACACAAACTGTCCTTGTAGGGGTCATTATAATGAAATGCACGTGTGCCCACACGCACTGAAACACATCCATTCACATGCAGACACACACACACACACACACACACACACGAACCAGTATGGTTCTTCTTCACTTCTTCTTCTGCCTTTACCAAAACACAGCACTCTGCTCACACAGAAAGGATCTCTGAATCTCCCCCCATTAAATAGCCGTTACTTCCTCAATGGCCTTGAATAAGTATCTCATGCTGTAATCTTTGCCATATCATATTATAGCATTCAACTATGCCAGCTAAATTCAATCAAACGCTCAGCCTTGTGTGACTAGCTAATCATGACCGCTGGTATCAGTGCTCTCCGCACGGCTCCCGGAGGAGAACCCAGGACGTCACGTAGGAGGGGAGAGCTGGAAAATGATTAACGTATAATTAAAAGTTCTGCGTCCATATGGAGCATCAACACACATTCAAATCTTCCAAGACTTTACCTGACTTTCAAACTGCGAGGGTGAAAAACCCAGACGTTTCCTATTGTTGACGGTAATTATGAACCTGAGCCTCTCAGCGTGTTCCCCAGTCAGAAAAGTGCCAACCGAAGTGGAAGACTGAATGAAAGCAACAGGGGTATGTTGACACTATTGTCAAAAACAATGTACCCGGTGTCCCTCAAGGTCAGTGAGGCACGACTGTGTGCACACGTGTCTGGTGAAACGCCGGCCAGATGCCCCTGCCACCAGAGGCAATACAAGCTGTACGGAAACTAGAATACTTTGTTCACGTGGCCCGTTTTTTTCTGCCCCAAACACTCCAGCCTTTAAACCAACACATTCTAAGGTTCAAATGGCCTTTCAGACGGTGCAGGGTGACAGGGGGAATCCTTGTGTGCGTACATATGGCAAAAGTGAGAAAGATAATGCAGATTTTTTCATTATAAAAAAAAAAAAAAAAACACATGGCAAAGATGGTGTAAAAGACAATCCAGGCACAGACTACATTTGTTGTATTTTTGTTCTCCACTAGAGGTCGCCACCGAGTATCGGGTACTTTCTTGACCTCTAGAAAGCAAACATTTATTTCATGTTGAGGAGTGGTACACACCAGTGTTCATGGCTTGCTCTTTGGGGACCATTCATCTCCATTTCAGAGAAACTAATTGTTTTATGCATGGACACAGGGAGATTTTTCCTTTTTGGTGCTACATCTAAAGAGGACTCAACAAAAGATTTTCAACATGAATTTAGAAGATATTTGGGGACCTTCTAAACCAAAACCATGACTTGGCCTCACCTGAATGGCCCATCTACCTCATACAAACCACATTCAAATGCTAGAATTGCCAATATTATGTATACAAAGCAGAGCCACCCATGGCTTATGAGAACTGGCCATGACTCGGGGGACTCTATGTACTTTATATTGGTGCAGAGTTTGGTTCATCTGTTTATTTCTTGTGTCAGTTCAACATGGGTCCACAGTATTTGCAAATGTGCGACACGTTGTTGCCTTAGACAGTCAAAGGTTGAAAGGTACAGAGAAATCATCCAGATTTAATTGTTTGTATCCCTTTGGATGAGAGTTACAAAGAGAGTATTTAATCATATTCCGTTAACAGAAATTCGCCAACGTTTTAGCTGCTCCGTCAAAGTAAATGACCTAGCCGTTCCCCCGGCGACACCGCCTCAGGGCAGCAGGGGAACGACGCCGTCAGTGAGACATCTTCACCCATCAGTGAGACATCTTCACCCGTCCGCCTCCGCCACCTGTAATGCACTTCATACTTTCAAACAAACGAACTTCCTCTCGCTCGGAACGCTGAAGGAGTCTTCAAAGTCTGTCGGGGCGACGGCAGGATGAAAAACACTCCAAACTAATTAAAGCGATCTGTTTGCATCTTTGGAGAATTCAGCCAAGTTGCTTTGCAACAGCTTCATTCGCTTATCTGCAGGTTTAATCAGCCTCCTTAATGAACGAGTTAATCTGAGGACAGTGCAAACCCATGCTATCGATTGAGCAGGAAATGTACTTGTACTGCTAAAGGGAGCATCGTGTTTAATTTGCACAATCAATCAAACAATTAATGGAGCTGTATGAGGGAATCTGGAGATATGCAACCACACAAGCGTGCAGCCCTGTATCGCACAGCTACTCAACACCTCACCTTCGACATCCTGAACACAGACAACAAGCTCCTCAACCCTCAGCACGTGCTGCAGGGTCACCGTCTCCAGCAAACCAAACTCCCCCGTGACCTCTTCACCAAAACACAGAGCTTTGGGAACAGTGGTGGCGATGAAGCACTCGGGAACACACCCTCCTTCTCGACACACCTCTCCCAGACAACCATTAGGACACGGTCCCCCGACCGCAGACAGCCGAACCATTGATCCAACGCAGCATGGTATAGCAGACACCTGATCAGAGCCCTCCATGGTTTCACGCCACTGTTTAGAGTCATTTGCAGATAGAAATGAACCCCCCTTCCCCAACCACTGTACATAGAGCACTTCCGGGTCAAACTGTAGTTGGATGAATACTGTATATATCTAAAAGCATGACACTTGGAGCACGGAGGAGAGGCAGGTGTTTGCAGTCACTTCCATTCCCGAGGCAACGGTGACCCCCACGTGGCCAACATACGGCGCCATCTGCTCGACGGCGTAGTCTCGGCCAGGACGCCAGACCCGTGACTCACTCTGATCTCATTATCCTCACCAGGCAAAACGGTGTTGTCGTCGCCATCCAAACGGGAAACAACACCCATCCTCCTGGCACGGCGTCGTAACGCGAGACGATGCCGACCTGCATTTGGTCAGCGACGCGGTGACTCACGCCTCCAGCTCAGGAGAACACCCAGCTGATTTATTAGCCTCCGCTGTTGGCAGAACGTCGACTGTTAGCACAAAGTAAGCGGTATAAATCTTTCGTAAGCAGCAGGCGGACCTCGCGGCTCCATTACGTATTCTCCGCTGGTTTCAGGGTAGCAACAGGCGAGGGACTCCGCTCTGATCGATGTGTCGTTCTTGGCAATTGATAAACAATAGCAATCGGCCTTCAATTCATCGGGGAGGAAAACACTATTAACTCACTGTGCTCGACTTTATTAAGGCAAGGGATTTTTAATTCAATGTCCCATTACATCTCCCACAAGCACTCTCTAAACTCTCATTCAGTGAACAAACACAGACAATTCATAACAAAAGGAGCAAATGAAATGTCATTTAAAAGAAGCATAAAATTTTGGTTTATGCTAATGAAAAGCACAATTTAAAACAAGTGCTACACAGTATTACTTACACAGTATAACAAGTACTTGGAGGATTTTGTATGTGTACGTGTGTGTGTGTGTGTGTGTGTATGTGTGTGTGCGCGCATTGCATTGCACTGCATTGCATTGTGTGTGTTGACTTTCAGAAAAACTGAAAAGTAATGTGTGTGTATCCACTAAATAAACGTGTCAGCTTCTAGTCATACATTTGCAAAAATGAGAATACACAGTACTCAACAGTTCAGATGGGAGACAGATCGAAAGAGTCTGGTGTCAGTAAGGAATGGCCTTTCCTTATAGTATAGCCAGGTCTGTCCACTGGGACCCCCTGGGCCTCCAGGGGGGACGTATGCTCAATGGGGGTGAGAGAAGTTGCGGGTGGGGTTCAGGTGGGTGGACGCCCACCAGCTCGGTGCCTCTAGGTCTGCTGGCCCGCCTCTCGTTGCCTGTAGTGGAAGAGGCTGGAGGTGTCCAACTCGGTAGAATACTTAATGGCCTCTGCGAACAACTTCACCACCTGCGAGAGAAGATTTAGCGTTCAGTCCACTGCTCAGGGAACACAGACTAAAGACAGGGCAGCATGCAAAAGCCCCGGACAGCCGGAATTTCACCATCCTGAAATTCACACGATTCTGTTTTGTTTCAGTCTGGCACCGCAGCCACACAAACGCTGGTCTCTGATTGGCTGGAAACGAGTGCACCATCAGCCTACTCTGCTGCACAATGGGCTGGTTCAGCAGACTGGGAGGACGGAGAGTTGCAAGGCCAGGCATACCAACCAGACTCAACAATGGCTAATCCAGACTCAACAATGGCTAATCCAGTCTTTTCAAAAGGCTAGTAGACATCCTTCAGCTCAGCAGCCCTTGGGTAAGCCCCGCCCCTCTAATGACCAGAGAGCAGTCGTGTCGACCAGGAGGAGGAAACAAAACCAGGCTCCTCCTGGGGAGGGGTGGGGGGGCAGGAAGAGGGCAGATAAGGAGGCACACCTGGAAGTTGGTGATGAGAGGTACACCGCAGTCCACAGCCATTCGCCGGATGTGGAAGTTGTCCTTGACGAACTTGGTATTGTTGTTAGGGAGATTCACCACCAGGTCGATGTGGCCATCTCTGATCAGACTGTAGGGAGAGAAGCGTTAAAAGAACCTTTCACATCACCGGTACCTGCAGTCAGAGGACATGTGCCTAAGTCCTGCTGCTCCAGAGTAAAACCCCTGACATTTCCTATTCTGATCCTATATACACAAGACACGCAAGCAGGCTCCAGAATCCTGACCTTAAAGGCAAACAATATTTAACCGCAAACCCCTCCCATGATGCAACACTAGCTGATGCTGAAGGTGGCTGCTTTATCCCCACCGATGACCACACCATGGCAACCAGGGCGCAGGGTACAGAAGGCAAGACCAGTATTAAGTGCTGTGGTCCCTCGTGGAGGACGCTGAGATGAGGTGGAAGTCAATCAAACAAAATGCATGTATATAGCACTTATTACAAGTTGTTGTCACAAAGCAGCTTTACAAGTGCCGAGTCCTAGCCCCCACAGTGAGCAAGCCAAGGGCGACAGTGGCAAGGAAAAACTTCCTAAGAGCACGAGGAAGAAACCTTGAGAGGAACCAAGACTCAGTGGTGGAACCAATCCTCCTCTGAAGACACGACACAGTGAAAATGCACAAAGGTCTGTGCTCATGGTGAGAAGATTAACAACCACCATACACATGAAACTGGAAAAAGATACACGAGACCAGAGTTCCATATTCCCCATCATTTGTTAGTGAGCTATACTGGGAGTGCTGGGGTGGTGTTAAATGTCTTGACCTGCTGATGCTGGGCAGGTTGTCCTCTTTACCCTCCTGACTGGGCCATGCGACTGGGCTGGTGGGCACATCGTTGGCATTGAGCCAAACCGAGGTGCCCTCTGTAGCATAAAGCTAAACACACACACACACACACACACACAGTTAGAGATCAGTCCAACATATTTCACTACTGTCACAACTTTTCTCTCTATACCAGACAACATTAAATGATGCATCAGTGAAATGTGTATTATTCTACAATGAACTGAACTGCCATCCTATTCTTGGGTAAAGCTCCTTTATAAGGAGGTTGATTAGGGATGCGCGACTAATAAACTGCAAACGGTTTCCAAATTGTTATACTGGCTTGTAATTATAATTAATGTCATTCAGTCCTTGAGCGGAGGGGCAGTAGAATGAGAACAGGCTAGTTAAACGAGCGCCGTTCAGACGTCAGCAGCGGCACGGGAGAAGGGAGGGCGGGGCAGGGGTGGAGCCAGGGTGGAGCGGGCGTGGTTGGCCCAGACACAGCTGGGAGGAGGTGGAGGAGGAAGAGGAGGTCTCACTCACTTTAAAGCCCTCCTCGTTCAGCTGGTGGGCAGTGGACAGGAAGTCTGGCCTGAACGAATGCTGAAAGGATGAGAGAGAGAGAGAGAGAGAGAGAGAGAGAGAGAGAGAGAGAGAGAGAGAGAAACAAATTGAGAGAGCCTTTGGAGACAAATTTTTATGTCTTGGCATGTCCACATCAGGGACATAACCTGGTTAACCATGGGGACATAATCAGCCGTTAGAAGCAGAGCGAGGCGCGGTGCGCGGGGACGTTAGAGTGTGTGTGTGTGTGTGCCGACGGCAGACAGGGCTTCCTCCTGATGGGGATTTCACACTACCGTGAGGACCCCAGATTCCATTAGAAAATAATGCTGCCATAACACTGCTGAGAGACCCCGACGAGATGTTCCACATTGCTGTGTGGAGAGCTGCTATAAATCAGAAATACCAGCCAAAGTGCAGAGGAACCAATATTAAATAATAATGAAAAGGATTCCGTCTGGCGTGCGACGGTCAGAATGAGAGAGGAGTGTTCAGGGTCATAGCTGGGAGTGTCGGACCCCTGCACACAGCTCATATTTACACAGCAAACACCCAGAAGTTCTCAAACACAGAGGCCTAAACTTCAAGATACTAGCCACCAGTTCACCATCTGGGGGGACAGAGATGACCCTCTCCAGAGATTACGCTTCAGCAGAGTGGAATATGACTTCCTTTATTTTTTAAAGTTTTCCACCCACAACTGAGTTTGGACTGTTTATGTTGCTGTTTGTTTGCAATGGGACATTGAATTTGTTGGGGGGGGGGTCCACAACACATGTCTAATACAGTAGACCAAAGCATACAGACTCAAAGATTACATTTGAGCCAACATAACTTCTAAATTCTGTTTCAATAATTTAATTTAAGCCTGTACTGATGAGCCTTAATCCTTCCATGACAGTTTCCCTTGAAGTGATTAAATCGCCAGATTTGCTTAGTTTGTGCTACGTTCCACTCCCGGCCTTAATTGATCTAATTATCTACTCAATTTAACACATTATATACATTCACAGGCAAGACGTGCACAGCTAACCACTGCAGGACTACCACAATGCTTTGCTTGCAAAAGTTCAATAAAACAAAAAAAAGTTCCATTTTAAATGTGCCTTCAGTTGGTAATTCTGCGGTGACTCAGAGTGCTGAAGGCCTGTATTTATAATGCCTGGCTCAGAGTAAGAAATCTGCCTTAGTGTATCCACAGAGGCACTGGGCTACTGTGCATATAATACTAATCGGAAGGATTAATCAAAGCAAAAACACTTCAGCATAATGGAGTCCTAAGTCTGTAATAGTACATACACAATATTTTGAATCAGCTGTCCTGTGTTTTGTGTTAACTAAACTGGATTAAATAAAGGGTCGAAACATCATAAATGTTACTAGATTAAAACTGCAAACGGTAAAGCGCTTTGAGGATTTTCCGAGCCCCGATCCTGGCATTGATTCTACAGATTAAATCGATAAATGAGTCAAATCACCAAACCACACCAAACAACTTTATATTCACATCGTGTCCATTAATTGCTGTGAGCACATTATAGCTTTCACCTCCAGAACACTCAACAACCTTGAACACGTTCTGCTGTGTTGTTTATCTAGTCGGACCTCCACTTCAGTGTTTTCTGGGCACAGTCCCACAGCATACAGCTTTCCCATCATTCTCTGCTCATTCTCTAATCCTAGCTTCCTTTCTGAGTCTGTTCCAAAGGGAATAAGCTCCTCCCCCTTCACTAAGCAGTACACTACGATCACGCAATGAGAAGCACATTTACCGCGTAAGAACTTATCGTGTCGTATTGAGAACTCGGCAGTTGAAATCTTGTTTAAAACGTGTGCAATGACTTTAAATCGGTGGCCGTCACTTTGAAGTCTTTTAGCTTCCCACTAATTCACTCTTGCTCACAGTGTCTCAAGACGACGTGAAGGCGTAACCTGAGGGAGGAAGTGACCCGCGTGCGTCCACGCCGTGACAGGTGAGCTGAAGGAGCTGTTGTGACTACCCGATCCGTACACCCTGCCCGATCCGTACCGAGCATGCGCGAGAAAATGTGCGCATGCGCGTTGAGATTGTCCCAGGCACGTATCGGGCAGATATTTGCGCATGCGTTAACACTTTACGACACTACCGTTACATTTTACGACACCTTTGTAAACAGTTAAAAATAATAGTAGTAATAATAACAATTAAATAATAATAGAAATAATAATAAATTATATTTATTATAATTGTAACTGCGGATTAATACATACATACACATACATTATAATATAATATAGATTTATACATTGGTTACATTGGGGAGAACATTGGTTTGGGGTGCAGGAAGTGTTGTAATAAAATAATGAAGGATTTCAGATTTTATGGCGAGTTAAAGGAGTATAAAGGAGCTATTCAAACCGACTTGTGAAAAAAATATGCGACGCGAAATTCGTCGTGTATCTGAAAACTTTATAGTTAAAGGTAAGTTAAATTCAAACCATGTTCCTAGGTTAACAGTCGGTCCTGTCCTGGAATATAAAGTTAATAACTATGGTGGAACGTTTTCTTTTTATGTTTAGATAACCGAATATTTTACATCGGACCAAACAAAAGGTAGGCCAAAAGTAACCGGCAATAACCCTGTCTCTAGTGCGTCGTACACCATGATGGTAACACCGGTGCCAGGGTTATGACGACACTCGATCAGAGCAGACCTCTTTTTCTCTTCAGTCAACATAACCAAACGCATATAATTTTTGTTTGGTCCGATGTAAAACATTCGGTTATCTAAACATAAAAAGAAAACGTTCCACCATTGTTATTTATAAATATATATAAGAACTTTATATTCCACGACAGGACAGACTGTTAACTTAGGAACATGGTTTGAATTTAACTTACTTTCAACTATAAAGTTTTCAGATACACGACGAATTTCACGTCGCATATTTTTATCACAAGTCGATTTGAATAAACCGTGGGAGATATACTCCTTTAACTCGCCATAAAACCTGAAATCCTTCATTTTTTTATTACAATGCTTCTCGTACGATCACAGACTCCGTTCACTACTTCGCATCTAGTTGTGTCGTCAAGTGTTAACGCATGGGCAAAATATCTGCCCGATACGTGCCTGGGCCAATCGCAACGCGCATGCGCACATTTTCTCGCGCATGCTCGGTACGGATCGGGCAGGGTGTACGGATCGGGTAGTCACAGGAGCCACACAGATCCGCCCTGCGATCGCTAGGAACGATTACCGACAGCCTTCGCCAGCGCTTCAAAGGACCAGCAGAAAGACACCGACATGGACAGAGAGAGATAAGAACGGGAGCGAGAGAGAAAAGCAGAGGACAAACGAGACGGAAAGACAGGGGGAGTTCATGGCAGAGACGGGGGTCGGGCTACGGAGGGTTGTTGGCCAATCAACAGCGCCGCGTTTACAGACGGGCGGGGGGATAGGCTGGTACCTGGATGCCTATGAGGATTCCCTTCTGTGGCAGTTTGAATCCGGTGGAGAGCATGGCTTTCAGGAAGGCAGAGTAGATCGTTGGTCCAAAGCAAGCCACCTGCAAGAGGATGAAAGATGTAAACAACAAAAAACAACAACAGCCACAGCAGCGAGGCGGCTGAGGGGCACTCATCTGCAACTTTCTTGCACTCCGATCATACAAACATTGACGTGCTGGGAAAATTGTCCATATTCTGAAAACGCTTGTCAGTTTGCCAACGGCACGATGCACTAATTAAACAGGCAGCCACACCGACCGGCAGCAGACAGAGACGCCTTCTGCTCCTACATCGTCTGGACAAACTTTTATGGTTTAGCTGTTGCCAGGGGGACCAGGTGGGGCAGTCGTCACGGATACATAAAAGATCTGTCGCTTGAGCGCCCCCCGCTGGACTGGGTGTGTGGTGCTGCTCAGGGAAGCGCTCTCCACAGAGAGCCATCTAGTCTCACAGGTGATGAAAGTGCAAACAGGGTCCACTCCCCTTGCTGCTGGCACAGGACCACACACCCCCACAGTGCCGCACGCCCCACCCAACACAGTCAATATCAAAGGAATGTGATGAAGGGGGAGGCGCTCCAGACCTCTCCAGTGGAAGCCATCTCACAGCGCAGGACAGGGTCAGCATCTCGCAAACGCGGCCAGGAAAACATCGGAGCCTGGGGGGAGAGAGAGAGAGGGAGGGAGGGAGAGATTGTAGATGCAAAGAAAGGAGGAAAAAGACAAGATAAAAGAGAAAGAAGAGACTGTGATATTTCATTTAGATTTAGACTGTGTTAAACATTTTAAATAGAAATAATTAGACAATTTAGATGATAATTGAAATGACTAAAAGACTGAAATCGAAACCTCCATTGTGCAAAATGAATCCTTAAAATGAAATTCTGGAAATCTGTGGTGTTACTGCCACCTACAGCTTGAGAATGTGATCAGCCACATGGAAACTCAATGTTTTATTCTCCTTAGAGAAAGCGCTTTTGCCACAAAACACCCTCCCCAAGAGACACATCAGTTCTCTCCTCTTCACCAGCAAAACCCAAACCTGCTGAGGAAGGTGTAAGAGAATTTGCGTTTATATAGAGGAAGCTATAGAGAAGGCGGGGCTGTACCCATCTGAATATTCATGTTGGTGCTGTAACCATCAGAGAAGCACACAAGCTTCTGTTCCGTTTGTGACTGAGTGGATGGGTAGGGTGGGTCCGTTTCCCAGGCAACGGTGCTGACCCACACCTCTCTGCTCACACCGGCCAGTTTCCAACACCTGGCCGAAGCCCATAGCCTCACCCGGAACGCCACGAGCGTCTCGGCCAGTAGGGGGAGCACATCCTTTAGATGGGCAAATTAACGCTGGATAATACGGGCTCATTCACACAAGCTGATGTATAAATGGCCTCAGTAGGATAATAAATACAGCGGAATAGCAGGAACTGGTGCAAGACTGACACAGGCTACGGAAGCAAACCCAATGATTAGCACCCCACACGGTTTTCCAGGCAGATTATTCCTGGACTAGGATTAAACCTGGAAATAGTTCAAGTGAATTTAGTTTAGTTCCTCCTGCATCCTATTTAATAAAAGGCCACGGTGCATCATCACCTATGATCACTGCAAAAGTTCAAACCAGCTCCTGCATGCGTGTCGGGCTTCCTGGAGTCAGAACGTGGTCCGATGGCGTGAACGATCTTGCACTGTCCATCCAGCCACGCCCAACACATGAGGACGGCACACAGCTTATTCTCAGCGGTGGTTTGTGGCCATGGCGACGGAAGCTTTCTGAGGAAAGTGAAAGTTTGAACGGTGGAGATAGTACTTGGCCACACACCATCCCGACCCTCACGTGACCTCCAAGCCTCCGTGACACGTTTCTCCCCCGAATACCAGCCAGAATTTACCAGCTTTTATTGTGCAGATTAGTAAAACAATGGAAAAAAGACCCAGTGGAGACTCGTTAGGCAGAAAATCCACAACTGTGAGGTTTTTCCCCACTGTCCCCCTAAGCTGGAGAGGGAGAGAGAGAGAGCGCAGAGCATTGCTCTCAAGTCCTGAAGCTGTTTCGAGACCCGTTACAGTCAGTGTGTGCAGGGAAGCTCACACACACACACACACACAGCATATATTTTTTATGACCCGTTATTGTAATATTGGCCTTTGCAGTAGCTTGCAACGTGCAAATCAGTTGGCCAATAAATCACACTATTTGTTAATTATGTGCTATGAGCGCTCTGACCACTATCAGATGTTCCAGATGAGCTCTGTGGGTGCTCACGTGATCAAACAACAAATTCATTTTACACAGACCAAAAATTTAGCCCAAGGATTTTTGCAAGTCATTATTCAAGCTCAATTTCACCTCCATTTTCACTACAGAGCAGCATGCCTGCAGTTATAACATTATATGACTACATCACAAAATCATAATGCACAAACACCCATGCATATAAGGGAGCTGTTAGCAAGGACATGAATCAGAATCAGGGCTTCCCTGAAAATGTAATAACCTACAGAATTTACACAAAGCAGAGGTTTCCCTAATGCCCTAATGGGAGGGGTTAAAAGGAGAAATTCTGATACCACCAGTAGGGGGAGCTTTTGAGCTGGCCATCTGGGCACTAATGAAATGTCAAAAGGCTGAAGATCGTCAGAAAACTCATTAACTAATTACCAACTCACTGAGTTGAGAGCAAATCTCAGACAGCTCACCAAGAGAGAGAAATCCAAGAGTTTATTCTTACAGAGAGAGAGAGAGAGAGAGAGAGAGAGCGCGAGAGCGAGCGTGAAAATGGGAGATGTAATGAAAATGTAATATCTTTTCTGGAATGAATCATCTCTTGATTGAACACGCGATCACAGAGTTTTCAGTGTCCACATCTTCACCTGCTACTGATGCAGGATAGTGTGTGCGTTCCTCCCCCGTTCCTCTCCGGGCCTCCACCAGAGTCGCTCCCGAGCTTAATATTCTGCTCGGCGGCTGAACGGGGGTTTGGAGGCTCGGGTGACGCGCGGCAGGATTATCCCTGCACGACTGCCTCCTCATCACTGCCATTGTGTTCCGACTCTTTGGTAATTACAGAGGAAATGACTTTGGGAGAGGGAGAGACCGCGCTTAAGACGCAAGGACCCTAGACTCCCATTCCAAGACTGTCTCCACAGCTACTGATAGAACTGATGTCTCAAATACTCCTGGTAATTTAACAGCTAGCTGGAGACGTGTACAGCAAAAAGCCATCTCCACACACCAACCAACCTGCCTACGCCCCCCCCCCAACCAACCACAATGCCCATGTCATTTAAAGGCAAATTAAATGCTTGGAGGCTGAATTGTCTGGAGAGTATTAATCTTACATTAAAGTGCAAGGTATCAACCTCAGTTTAACATTAATTAAATTATCCCTTTGTGGAGGTAATAACCATGATACTCCTTTCACAGGGGACATAAAAATTTTTAACAGACATATTTGGGCTGGGTTATATTACACTTTGTGCTATATGAGAATTTTGTTGAATTTGACAGATTCTCAAGATTATTACAAAAGAAAACAGAAGCACTCGAAAGCTCCAACAGAAAAACAAAAAACAAGGAAAGCACCCCCCCCCCCCAAAAAAAATACCTACGTCCAGTCCTCCCACAAGAGAAAACATGCCCACCCTTAGCCCCACCCTCTGCCCCGCCCACGCATGGTAGAGCTCTACCCAGAAACACATGTGTCTCACACACACACACACACACACACACACACACACACACACACACACACACACACACACACACACACACACACACACGTACCTTGATGCCCACGTACTCCTGAGGAATGATGGGGTTTTCCAGGGTGGGCAGCTGTGCCTCGTTCAGACGCTCCCCCACCATCACCCTGGTGGCTACGTTGATGAAGTCCACGCCGATGGTCTTGGACACAAAGGGAAATGAGCGGGAGGCACGCAGGTTGCACTCGATCACCTGCGAAGGAGGACGCGACACTAGTAATGCGGCCCACGCTCACCTGGGCGCTGGTGCTGGACACACACAGCACTGGCAGAAACGCGTCCTTAGCGGACTTGGAAGGACGGGTGTCCAGCACTGAGCATAGACATCTGAATTACCCGTTAAAAAGTGCTGGTTTTCAGGCGTCAGGAAATAAAATGTTTATCTGTTTAGATTTCCTTTCTCATGGTTTTCTTGTATGGTTTGTTATTTGTGTAGTACACCTGAGCAATTTATACATTTCTATAAATTTAAAAGAATGGAAAATTAATTACTGGGAGAAAAAAAAAACCGTATGGTTGTGAATATCAAATTCCACTTTAACAAACTGGTCGGGCCACATGGAAAACTCAATTTAACTTCTAAAGTCCACACTTATATTTCATAGGAAATCGAGCACCAATAACTTACCATGACATCGTTGCCTTTCACCAGAAATTGAGTGTTAAACGGCCCTGAAATCTCAAACGCCTTCGCAATTTTCCGGGTGGCAGTCTTCACCTGAACATTCCCACCAGAAAAAAATAAAATAAAATAACACACCAAGCCTGTGAACCATAACTCAAGTTTAAAACCTTTACTTATGCACGGGAGAGTGAGATCATATCAGTCACAGTCGGGGTTACGCACGCTCCGTCAGCAACTCGGGACGGAACATAGAGACCCCGACGGTACAGAAACTAAATGCAAAAGAAACTTTATATGACACCTTTGACAAACGGAGTCTGACTCAGGAGGCAGTAGTGTGTAGTTTGATCAGCGTGGGCAGGCGGATTATTACTGCCTCACTATAAACCGCACGCATTCCACATCAAATGACTTTTGGATCTGAAGTGTCTTATCGGATTCATGATTTCCTTACCCCGTTATGATTTCATTTGGTAGAACATATATACATATATAGATAACGCATTGGGTTTCAAATTCAGGAGTGCATGGATCTCCTCGGTGTGCGCTGTGAGCATCTTGGTGTGAAGGGAGCTAGTGAAGTGGAGGGGAAGGGAGTAGGGACCTTCTCTAGGGCCCCTTGGCTGATGGTCTGAGTGGGCAGCATGAGGGTGGCGTCTCCTGAGTGAACCCCAGCGTCCTCCACGTGTTCTGTAATGGCGTGGGCCAAGACCTAGAAGGAGACCAGGAGGTAAGTCAACCAAGCTAAGCTTAAAATAATAAAATAAAAGCCCACTCAACAAGCAAAGTTTAAAATAATAAAATAAAAGCCCACTCAAGTTCTCCCCACTCTCAACACAAGTTTTGAACTGAGAAGAGGAAAGATCTACCTGCTCCTAACTGAACATGTCTGAAATAACTACTTCAAGTTGTGGTTGCATTTAAAATGATCAAAGCTCTTAGCAACATTTCCATATAGTCCGAGATAAGTGGAGCAGACAGGTTCCACTATAACACATCCCAATGTATTCATATTCTCATCTTTTGTACCTCCGTCGAGTTACTTTTGAAAACTGTATTCTCAAGTCATAGGATGGATGGAGGTGCAACAGATGAGGTGGTTTGGCCCAAACCACTGCATCTTGCAGACAGCAACGAAATCTAGTCCCACCCCCAATGTATGCTGTATCATTGTAAGTCACTCCCATGCAAAACACAAAAACAAACTTTATATTCTCAGTGTTTACACTACGAGTGCATTCCTGTCTGCACTGTGAGAACATTGGCTCACCACGGCTGCCAAACGCATCCATCATCAGAGGTTAGAGACAGTACGTGCTGTGTTGTACAGGTCTGTGATTATTAAAGGTTCTGGATCGCATCTGAACTCACAAGTACTATAATTGATGTACCAAACAGAGGCACCATTAGGAAGCCACACCCATCCCAGTCAACCTCACGGCACACCTCTGAGTCCTCCGGTTAAGGACATGCACACTGGACAACGTTTACCTCAAGATCAGCACATCAATGAACTGTGGAATGTAAGCAAAGCCGGCGGGTTCTCCTCTGTTGAGATCACGCTGTGAAATGGTTCGTGTATCGCTGGTCTTTGACTGCATTCGTAGGCTCAGACGCCAGATCTACACTTTAAAAAACGCCCGACGCTGATGAACGCGGTTCAAATCAAATTTGATACGATACGAGAGTGACTGTCGTTCCAAGAAAATCAGATATGTGAGAGGGAAACAAACTGGATCTGACTGCCTAGCAGAGCTGCTGCTGATAGTTCCACAAATCCACAGATAACTGAGAAATCTCTGTACAGTAGACTGGAGTTCCCACTGCCCATATCCATTTGCTCTGCACCCATTTGTTCTGCACCAGTTCAAGTCTGCCAGGTATTCAGCGTTCCTGATGTGGACTGTAGGTCCCTGAAGACTCCACTGGCAAACCCTGCGCTAGCGAATACATCCCAACGGGAGTAAAAGACATTATCACTTATGGGCTAAACCAACACACTAACTAAATGTGGCCCTTTACAGCTCTGAAATGGCTTTGCTTTGGTTTTTGCGGAGGCCTGAATGCAGTTTCTGGCACCTGCTCTGTTTGATTTGCAGGATTATTACAACATCCTTTACTATGATGCCCAGGGTTTTTACAACCGTTTCCCAAATGTGTGTGCACAGCCACTTTCAGCAATACTGCTTACGGCTCAGACTGTGGCTCATGAAAAGCACAGATGCACGGTGATGAGATCTCACCTCATAACAGTAAACTGAGCACAGCAGGAATCTGAATGCATGACCTCTCAAACCACCGTCCTAACCAACGCATCACCAAGGCGTGTACTAACCCCAGGGATGGATCATCGCTATGTCAGAGTAAATATTTAATCTGCATATTAGCCATCTGCACAAGAATGCTGATAGGAAGCGATGGTGACAACATGCAGAAACTGGAACCAAACCAAGAGAGCAAAACAGTTGCGTTCATAACGCGGTGACTAACATTTGTTTTCATTAAGGCTCTTATTATGGCGGGATAACATCCTGGTTCCAGAAGGTAACCCCCAGCAGATGAAAACCTCCATCTGCCTCTTAATCATGGGACTTGTGTGGCTCCGTGATTCAGACGCACAAATTCAATCAGAATCAAGTGTTTCACATTTCGCTTTTGACCGATTTCAATTTAATGCATCCAGGTTTTTCTTATCTTTACCAGATAAACTTCCACCTACCCACATCTTCGTGTCATGCATCATATCTTGCGTACGCGCTCACACACACACACACTTGTTTATAACATGCATAGGAGCATAGCATGCATTAACGAAGCACCATGTAAACAGCCAGCATGCACTGTGATAAGCTTTCAGAGATGTGAGGGGAGTCTGACCTTTCCAGCCTTGGCCACAGCGTCCACCTCAACCTCTCTGGCTCCGCGGATGAACTTCGTGATGACCACAGGGTGCTCCTGCATGGGAGAAGATCAGGACATGAGAGTTCAGTCTGTCACCTTACAGCAAGAACCTGCGTGAAGGTGGAGTTGAATCTGTACAGGATAAAACATGAGGCACAAAATGTAGTAAAAAATAAAAACCTATAAAATACAAATAAATAAATGGGAAAAATGCTCAGTACCGGCACATAATCAGCCAGCAAAAACTAGAATTACACATCACACATGAAAAAGGCCAATATTCTGGAATTTAAAAAACCCAAAGTGCAATAATCCCAAGAGAGTACACCTTCAGTGTGAGGTATAGCACTGGATTAATGGGGATTAAAGTATCCACACATTCCACTCGCTGAGACACGGTGGGAGAACAGATGTGCAGAGTCACATTATCCACGTGTCCTCCATCACGACACAGCCAACTGCAACGAGTCAGGAGACAGATTCTGCAGATTACCCCGCACTACACATCCTGTCTTCTGTCTCCACGCCTGCCTCGAGTCCTGATCCACAGAGACGAGCCTCTTTGTGGGTCGGCCTCAGCACCATGGCCTGCACGGCACACTAGAAACAGACGTTCGACTCGAGGGATGGCGATAACCCCTCACGTGTGCACGTAACCTTCCAAGTGAGCTTTTGACCGTTCTAAACTTGTTTTTTGTACCGAGTGATGTTAAACATGGATGAAGGGTGAGACAGGAAGACCGACCACTCAAACAAATGAAACACTAGTTATGAATGTAACCGTAGTTATCTGGGTACTGGCTGACTGCAGGGGCCATGTTTACACAGTAGATACATCTCTGCCAGCGCCAGACCAAGAGATACAGAACAAATCAACCACTGCATGTCACCCAACATGTCTTCCTCGGGGACCTGATCTGTTCTCTCATGTCCTAAGTGAGCAAGAACCATGGCCTCCAGCCACTGGTCACATGACCACAGTTGTCATCCGCCACCATGCAGTGTGTGGGCAGATGGACCTTTAGCTTTCAGGACCGTCACAAAATGTCAGGCCAGAGTCAGAAGGGCCACAGTCACAGCTGAAATGTTTCTGGCTGAGGGTGCCAGACGTTGCCTTCATGACCAGGCCACCATGACCAGGCCCCCAAGCAGACAAGATGCTACCACGAGAGTCCCTGCTGATGACACAGCAGAACATGAAACTACAGCCAACATGGTCATCGTGGAGATGCCAAAAGGAAACGGCGATCTGGCCTTTTGGACTTCCTGGGTCAACTGTGTGCCAAGGTGTAGGGAGTCTGTACGGGGGTCAGTTCCCAGAACCAAGCAATGGGTAATGTTCAACGAGGCAAACGGCTTGACTTGGGGCCAGCCCATGTTTGGGGGTCCGCTGCAGCAGCCAACACCACACGTGAGCACCACACGTGAGCTCATGGCACCACAGTGGTTCACGTGGGCAGATCGTCTTGGTACATGAGCTCACGTCTCCCCTGCAGGACAGGGCAGGAAGTGTATGAGGGGAAATGGACTTTGGCCACCTCAGACGGGAGACAGACGAGGAGCGTCAACGTTGGAGGACTGTCGGACAGTCGGGAGAGCTGCAGATGGAGGCCAGTGGAGCATCCGCAACACAACCAACCGTGCAGCTTTAATGGAGCCACGCAGAACACGGTTCAGACCACAAACTCGTTTCCTGTACAGTAGACTGGAACTCCCAGAGTGCCCATGGATGGTTTGGGTCTCAAACGATGAAGATCCTTGGACGAGGACTTGAAGCCTGGAGCCAAAACTGCCAGGCGCCCTTTACCCACTGGCGGACTGCAGAACGTTCCTTCACCATCCAAGACCCACCGCCAGAGGTAATCTGGCCTGGTGATGTTTGGCCGCCAAGGGAAAGCTACAGGAAACCGTTATTGCACACACTCCTGCAGAGGACAGTTCACTTCTGCTGGAGGCCCGAGACGGTAAAGCCGATTGTGGTTACGGGGTCTGAACACCTTCCTCTAAATCCCCTATCTGGGCAGCCACACAGAACGTCTGCGTTTGATGCAGCTGCAGAGAGGATATCAAAATCTCCATCCACAGCATGTCAGATGTGCACTGTGGCCTGTTGAGGGACTACAGGGCTGCTAAAATCTACCGTGTCGACACACCGCGCCTTCAAGAGGGATTTCATTTGAGCAGAGTCTGCTGAGAGCAACTCTAGGTGTTTAGTCAAATTCAGAGCGGGGTTCTTTGTCTTCTCTCGGCCGAGGGACGTCCTGTAGGGTTCCCCGTCTTTGCAGGTGTAGGAACCACACCCCTGTCCCTGCCTAAGGGACCACCTGCCTCCTGGCACAGTGTCAGATGAGTGGCACAGCCCGTGCTCCGACTGGCTCCAAAGTAAGACGTAATTATCATAAATCGTGACCCTAGTGTGTTTGGACACTACGCAACAGCCCCGAGAAGGTGAAATCCAGGGGGTGGGGGAAGTAAAAAAATAAATAAATATATAAGCCTCAAAAAAAAACACTCGAGGCAAGAGGTCCAGAGGTGGACACACTCAGCCGATCCTCCACCTCAAGTGTTCACTTTACCGAAATCAATAAGAGTCCCAGGCAAGGAAATGAGCTATTCTCAAAGGATGAGTGGTTTGTATATTGCTCCATTGTTAATTCAGTCCCAATGTTGGGCTAGGCTCTAGATACAGGAGGTATAGTACACTCAACAGCACACGGTGGGTGAACGTAGCCTGCACAATCACTTTGAAAGGAGCAAGACTGCCGTGCCACACGAGACAATACGTGTTGGTATACAATCCGTCAGACTGTAGCTGGGGATTCATACACCACGAAAGACCCTCCCGGAGGTCGAGAAACGCAACATTGCTTAAAGTCAGAGGTGAACCTTAGTCTAATTGAGTGCAATGTGTGAAGCTGTTTCTTCACGCGTGTGTGTGTCTAATCTTACAATATTGTTCATTTCACTACATTTAACTTTCAGAATGTAGGCACTTTAAATTTAAAGGTCTAATCTCAATAAAACAATCTAATTAAATTCCTCCCTGAAGAAACTGTTCACCACCAAGTCCAACCTCCAAGGAAAAGCCGTCGTGCGAACCTTCCAGAAGAGCCAGGAATAACACATCTATTCATCATTCTTAAAGCACATATGGAAGAAAGAACGAACGAACTCGAACACTTAAACTACGTGCTTCCCCTGAGAGACATGGAAAGACACTTCGCAAACGGCACCGTCTCAGATCAGCTCTGGGTTACGGAAAACTGCATGAGCAAACCTTTTGAAGAAAAACAGGGTTTGTGTAGTCAGGCTTTCAGTTTCCAGGGCCCTTTCTTTTTTATGTGTGTGACATCCAGTTTACACAGCAATGACCGAGAAGCGACTTTTTAATCACACCAATTCCAACTGATTTACAGTGACACTTTCTTTTAACAGTCGGCTGTGAAACCAAAACACTTGAGTGTGATGTGGTGCGTAGCCGGAAGTGGGAGGGGCTCACCTGCGACACCTGGGCCGCCTCTTCCAGGAAGCGCTTCATCTCTTCCTCACCGTAAGCCACGTTCATCGCCGAACCACTGAAGGGCAAAAAAAAAAAAAAACAACCATAAACTGTACTATAAATTAAACAAATAACTACCATCTTCATTTACAGTCACATCTGTTGCTTCTGATTTAGCCTGTGGGGAGATCGGTGCAGTGACCCAGCAAAAGATTGAGCTGAAGGATAAAACGATTAAAAGGGAGGAATATAAAAGAGAAAAATCAAAGCAGGGAAAGACGATACAGCCCACCTGCCAGGATCCTCGGAGAGGGGCTACTGATCCCTACATGGGGGTGTGGACGGTGATGGTTCAGCTGATCAAGTCTTTCTGGCAGCATCGTAACCAGAATGTTCTATTTTTTTATTTTTACAGAATAATCCACAAATTCTTGCCAGAACCGTTTGAGACCATTACTGGCTGCTATGGTATCTGCAACACTCTCCCCAAATGTCTTTTCATCTTGGGGAATGGCTGTGCTCACAGCTGAGCGAAAACGAAGACCATCTACGCAGAGTTTACTTTTAAAGCTCCAGACCAATATTCACAAGAGACGTCTCCTTTCATTCGGAAGCGGCGACGTGGTTTGTTCCCCGACAGGAGATTTGCTAATGGTGCACGATGCACTGTGTGAGGCCCAACGTCTGCAGGACATGAAGCACGTGGCCCGTACGAACGGGCTGAGCTGAGCTCTGCCTGACAGGCTCGGTGGTAGTCTCAGCCGCTTTGTGCTACAGCCCGAGGCACACCGAGAGCATTGTGGGTAACGGCCGTACGGCGTTAGCGGAGTGACAGGGCCTCAGAGACTATGTGGTGAAAGCACAGGTCTCAACAGAGCAGTTCTGCTGACATGCCAGGGCTCAAAGAAGCACCAGGAAACGCAAGAGCAACTTTTACAGAGGAGAGGAAAGCGGTACACACGGGAGGGCAGCTTCTCACGGAACCTCCGTCTGGATGCGGATGGAGACCTGCAGTCAACCCGAACAAGGACCGGGAGAACGTTCCTCGCTCCTGCAGTTAGGACTACTCCATCACTGGGACATACGGCAGGGGGATGGGACATGGGACATGGACCCCCCCCCACCAACAGCTCGGACGCCTCTAACTGTCCTTGATCCGTTTGTCTGTTATGAAGTCATGGTGGAATAGTCAAGCCAGGAAGACTGTGGGTGTTTCACGACAGCAGTAGCTTCACCGTGTCCGGCTGTTACTCTGATCATCACTACTATGTGCATGTTGTTAAACTCTAATGGATGTGGTCTTGCAAGTGTTTTCAACATGCCACCTGCAACAGTCCTACAGCAGCAGGTTCAATCTCGCCACCAAGATTTTCACTCGCCTTACATCATGTTTGGGTACAAGTAGCAGGGCGCTTGTTAGCAAACTGAGCAACCTCTTAAAGTCTATAAATGAAATCAAAACAGATTAGAACAGCAGGGAGAACATTTAATGCAAAGTGAGATTGAAGAAAAAAAAAGGGGGGGGGGGGTAAATAAATTAAACAACATCGCAGCTCACAAAATTGCTCCTGTCGGCGGAGCCATTTCCAGGGTAAGTGAGTAAATGGCCTCGGTCTCCAGCTGCGTGTGCGTTTGACCTGCTCTTGCGGGAGAAGTGGTGCGAGATGGCCGTCGAGAGGGCCCTAATTTCCCCACCAGCCGCGCAGCGAACACGCGCCCACAGCCTGATTAGGGACGAAGGAGGCGGCGGCTAGACCTGATGAACCACGTGGCTCGGACAGCGGGGCTTTCAGCAATCAGCGTTACAAGTGCACTGATCACAACGCCATCACGGTCAATTCAGACACCATCAAAACTTAAAATCTCATTTTCTAGTTATGAGATGGGCATAGCTTTAGCCCATAAGGAATGCTCAGATTAGAAACAAACTAAATCCTACTTTGACTAAAGGGTTAGCGTTAGCATACACACTCACCTCAGGACATAAGATGGCCGCAGGAGACAGGGGTAACCAACCTTCTTGGCAAAGGCGAACGCATCATCCTAGACACACACACACACACAAAATACATGTAAACCGCACGACTCTGTGCTACAAGATGTCATACCACCTGCGACAGGAAGCATGTGAACACACATTACCGGGTCACGGCAGGGTCAGAGCGGGAGGAAAGTCCTGCAGACCGAGTTTGGTTTGTTACTGCTACTGAAACAGGAGCAAACTGGCCCACCAGAATGAAAGAAACAACAAGAAAAAGAATCTGAAAACCAGCAGCCAAATGGAAGAGGAGAGCTTTTCCCCCCTTTCCTGCACTCCTTTCTCTCTTCCTCATTGGAGATGTATTTATTCTCGTGTCTGAGTGACACTGCTCTGAGCATGTGTTGTTCCGCACCATCTGGGACTCACTACATTATTGCAGGAGTAGCATGGATCGTTCACACCAACAGCAGGAAAGGCCACGTCACAAACGCTGATGCAGAACCTTCTAGAAAACGGTCCCCAGGGTACAGAGCGGAGTCCTCTTTCCCCACTATGGCTTGTTCGCTTTAGCGAATGAACCGGAGTCTCCCCGAGGGCAAGGTTCACGGCTCCGCCCACTGTCCACGTCATGGTAACAGCAGCAGCCAATTAAAACGCAGGTAGTGTTGTCGGCAGCGGCACAGGGAGACCCGCCCTCTCCATCTTCAGCTCAGTGGCCCAGGCGACGAGCAGCGGGTCAAGGCATTTCAGGGAGGACATGCTTAAGCACTGTGGGCAAGCTGCAAGCCAAGAGCATACAGCGGCTCCCAGGGGCCCGGCCAGCCGGGGAGGGGGTGATAACGTTAAACTAACGTTTAAATAACCCATAATACAAATGTTAGGAGAAAGATGATACACCTTCAATGAAACTAATAGAAGAGAAGGTGTTTTCTTTTTGGACATAAAAAGCACAATATGAATAATGCTTTGTTGTGTTGTTTTGTAGTATTCTCAACCCCAGACTCGGTCACTTCACGTAAACTCAACCAAAATAAACCCAACAAGGTTTTTTTTTTTCCAGTGTTATTTTGAGAAGCACGGGGGAACCGTGGCCAGTGTGAGTGTTTGAGACGCTGTTTGCAGAGCGCTGCCAAGACGGCACTCCACGCGCTTCCAGAAGCGAAAGAGAGACACAAACAACAGACAGCGTGTGGAACGTGTGGCGGCGTGCGAGACGGCCCAGACGGAGCTCACCAGAGAGTGCAGGGCCTGCCAGGGTGCCTGGCCCACGCCCAGCTCGTCCAGGATGGTGGAGAACACGGAGCGCTCCTCGGCCCGGTCGATCTGCAGCGGGCTGGTCCCCAGGATGTTCACCCCGTTCTTGTAGAGGGGCACGGCCAGGTTGTTGGGGATCTGACCGCCCACAGACACTATGCAGCCCGTGCAGCCCTGTGGAGGAGAACCCTGGGTCAGACCAAGGAACCGCGAACAGAACAACTGCATTCTGGGTCACCGCAGTCCGAGCGAACACGATTAATTTAAACAAATACTCACCTCAACTAATTACACAGGACTGATTTAAGACAAAATGGCCTCAACAGGAAAAGCATTTTTGGCTGTGGAACGGCTTACCCTCCTACACCAAACGACACCGCTCCAGAAGAAAAGGCACTAGGTACCGGTACTGAAACATCTGTACAGGAGAACTGAACAGAATGTGCCAATCTAAAAAATACTAACGTATCTAAATGCTGCTGCTAGAATATACTTATAATAATAAAACACTAATATACTAAAGTGTTTATCAATCATTCTCGTCACCCTGTGATCCAACTACGATTTCCCTCCCTGCGTCAGACCTGCCACACATCTTTGTGCATGCAAACACACTCACTCCCACACACACACACACACCCCCACACACACACACACAAACTCCACGCTGCCTCTCTGACCACCGGCCCCTGCATTGTTCACCTGGGGGTTTTACTGCACACCCAAAAACAGCTTCACACACACTCCTCCGAGTGTGTTAATTACCACCACACCACGTCCGGGAATTTCCACGCAGGTGCCGATCCGTACCGGAATCTCATTCCACTCGTGCCCCCGCCGACAGATAAACACTTAAGTGTCCTGTGATCGGGTCGTCCCTTAAACGTGCGAACAACGAGGGAGGAACGTGAAGTCAAGGGGTTTGTTATGAAGGAGGAGGAGCAACACTGGAATGTGATCAGCGGTCTCCATGGAGATGGAGGAGACAGAGATAATGCATCCCTCAACATCCTCAAACGGCCCCTAGCGAGCTCACTACTAAAAAGCCAAGAGCACCCAGTCAGTGGCGACGTCTTGTATTGGCGCACACACACACACACGCACACACACACACACACACACACACACACACACACACACACACACACACACACACACACACACACACTAATCAGGATTCATTTCCATAAGAGGCTAATTGCTGTTATTTCTAGCACCCTTCAACATAATTGCCTTTTTTTTTTTGGTGGGCCGAGGATAATCCAGCTCTAAAAAGGTCACAGCAAGCAAGACCTGCAGCCCATTAAAACCCCATATGTACAGGTACAACTCTGATACACGCCACCTACTCATATAGCCCAGTCATATAGCCCAGTGTTTACCATTTCATGCGTGTCGTGGAATAAATACATGCCAGTTCCTCCTCTACACGGCAGAAACACGCACATGCTGGTCACGTCTAGCCCCGCCGCCTCGGAGACGCACATCAAGACGGACGAGGGGAGGCGAGCTGCGTATTAAGGAGCCGTTTCACCGGCACAAAAGCGCGCAAAGGCAGAAAATCTATGTCCTTGAAGTTGGGAGAAGCAGAGGTCTCTGGTTGTGGGTGTGAAACAGTCACCCACGATGCTCCAAACCGAACCACGCACAAAAAAAAGAAAAAAAAACGCACTTTATTTCCCGCATACATACCACTACGCTGCCATGACTATAAGACTCTTTTATTGACACAAAACCGAATACACATCAACATGTTCGTGACTGGGAAAGCGTCAGGAACACTGTAGGCAAAGGGAATGGGCTCGTGGGAAGACCTCTGACCCCTCACCTCCTGCTGGTTGATGTCCAGGATGCGTTCCAGGGTCAGCTCTTCGAAGTAGAGCCGGTCACACTCATCAAAGTCGGTGCTGACGGTCTCGGGGTTGTGGTTCACCACTACCGTGCGCTTCCCCATCTGTCTCAGGGAACGGATGCTCGAAACGGCACACCAGTCAAACTCCACGCTGCTCCCTGGTGGTCGGAGAGGGGGTTACAGGCACAGAAGAGCTCCATTCACCAAGAGTGCCACAACTCCAAAGACAACTGGATGGATATAAACATGCATTCTGAATTTTCAAAGAGAGAACACGGAAAAGTTTGATCTACCACAGCTTTGAGACTGGTTCATTAGAGTAAACCTGAACAACTTCAGTTTAACCTGAAGATTAAAATTGTTTAAGCCAAACCCATTCATTTATTTTTCCATGTGGACCACCAACTGAGTTTGCTCTTGAAGATCACAGGGAATGTGGAATCTGGCAGTCCTGTTTAACCAGCAGTGGTCTGCCCTCAGTCACCCTGTAGACCTTCACCTCCACCCGTCACCTTGTAGACCTGCACCCTGCAGACCTCCACCTGCACCCTGCAGACCTTCACCTCCACCAGTCACCCTGTAGACCTACACCCTGCAGACCTCCACCTCCACCCTGCAGACCTTCACCTCCACCCTGCAGACCTTCACCTCCACCCGTCACCCTGTAGACCTGCACCCTGCAGACCTTCACCTTCACCCTGCAGACCGCCACCTCCACCCTGCAGACCGCCACCTCCACCTGTCACCCTGTAGACCTTCACCCTGCAGACTTCCACCTGCACCCTGTAGACCTTCACCTCCACCCGTCACCCTGTAGACCTGCACCCTGCAGACCTTCACCTCCACCCTGCATCCACCACACCTGAGCAAGCTCGCCCAGGTCTACAGCAACGTCCCTACATCAGAGCTTTGTTGGATTCAAACTGGGCTCTGTACCTCCGGCAACAGGGAGAAGATTGAGGAAGACTACCAGCGTTGGGTAAATAAGGGCCGTTTTCAGCCCGTTACTCACCGATGTGATAAGGACCGCAGCCCAAAACCATTACACCTTTATCGTCAAAGCACAAGTCGTGCTCCTGTTGGGACAGAAGAGACAATGATGCATCACTCCTCACATTTTAGTCTTAAATGCCAGACTGACTTACGCCACACAACGCTACTTGTGGAGATGCTGAACCACACACACAAAAACCCTTAGTAGATACCAGGAAACCTCTTCATTTATTACACTTCTTAATGCATTTCATCATTATACCCAACAGGCAGCGGCAAGTGTGGTTTTGACTTCTTTAAAAATCACAACCACCCGTGCGGAGGAGTGTGGGTGGAGTAAAGCACCAACTCACCCGCCCACCTCCATCAGAGCTGCACTTGTGTGCACAACTATACTAGTGACCTATTAATAACCTTTACGTACAGGACAGGTATAATGGAGAATGTGCGCACTCACCTGCCCGTGGTAGGTGCAGTACAGATAGTTGGTCACGGCAGGATACTCTGCAGCAAGGGTGTCGATCTAATAAAGACGGATAAATCAGACAAAAGATCAGACAGACACAGGCGCATCATACAAATTAGACAATTAATTACAGATAAATACAGATGCACATATAGAGACAAACAAACGTATAAGTGGTTAGACAGAGACTCGGAGGAGGTGGGCCGGACCTGTTTGACCCAGGGTCGAATGTTGTGCGTCTGCCTCAGGGTTCGCACGTCTCCCTCCGAGCTGCCCAGGGCTCTCCCGATCTGTCGGTCGGAGAACCCCTCCTGCTTGGCCTTGAGGAGCAGGTCGCCTGAAACCGAGGAGCTGATGGAGAACAGAGAAGATCAGCATAACACACCTGGTCACGACACACTCCTCAACGCACGTCTCATTGCTAAACATGAGATCTCGATTACTGCACACACATCGGCATGCAATGGCGCGATGTGCAGCGTGTCCGGACACGACGACGAACAGATAGATAGATATTTATATTCTAATCATTATAGAATTTCACAAATCCAATTGAATGCCAAGGTCAGAACGAGGCAATAAGTTTATGCATTAATGCAAAATGATTTGAGTAAAGATTGTCAGAAAAGCTTGTAAAAAAAACAAACACTAATATCAGCAGTACATTTACCTTCAGAATATAAATACTCCCTCCGTGGCATTAGCAAAGGCCCAGGTGCACTCGATGGCAAATCCTTTTAATGCTAATGGACATCGTATTAGTGACATCTGTTTGCACTGCCAGTTGTTGCTATGGCAGCAATGAAATTAGGAAATTCAAAGAAAAAGAACCGATCTCCGCTGGAACTGGAAAGGTCCATGGATTGAATGTGATCACTTAAACATCTACTGTTTCATATAGAAACTGGTTCCTCCTCCTATTAAAATCAGAAGCACTTTGCACAGCTAATGAAGCGCCTCTATTCACACTGTCCTGTTTCTCTACACCCTTTTGTGTACTTCTCTACAGTTTTTATCTCTATATCATTTCATATGTATATAAATGTATATATATTTTGGTGTGAATGACGAATATGATCATTTCCAGGTGGTAGAAAGATCATCTTGCAGTGTGGTGGCTGGGCCAAGCCCGTTTAACTACAGTGAGCTGCACACAGACCCAAGCCCGTTTAACTACAGTGAGCTGCACACAGACCCAAGCCCGTTTAACTACAGTGAGCTGCACACAGACCCAAGCCCGTTTAACTACAGTGAGCTGCACACAGACCCAAGCCCGTTTAACTACAGTGAGCTGCACACAGACCCAGGCCCGTTTAACTACAGTGAGCTGCACACACAGACCCAAGCCCGTTTAACTACAGCGAGCTGCACACAGACCCAAGCCCGTTTAACTACAGCGAGCTGCACACAGACCCAAGCCCGTTTAACTACAGCGAGCTGCACACAGACCCAAGCCCGTTTAACTACAGCGAGCTGCACACAGACCCAAGCCCGTTTAACTACAGCGAGCTGCACACAGACCCAAGCCCGTTTAACTACAGCGAGCTGCACACAGACCCAAGCCCGTTTAACTACAGCGAGCTGCACACAGACCCAAGCCCGTTTAACTACAGCGAGCTGCACACAGACCCAAGCCCGTTTAACTACAGTGAGCTGCACACAGACCCAAGCCCGTTTAACTACAGTGAGCTGCACACAGACCCAAGCCCGTTTAACTACAGTGAGCTGCACACAGACCCAGGCCCGTTTAACTACAGTGAGCTGCACACACAGACCCAAGCCCGTTTAACTACAGTGAGCTGCACACACAGACCCAAGCCCGTTTAACTACAGCGAGCTGCACACAGACCCAAGCCCGTTTAACTACAGCGAGCTGCACACAGACCCAAGCCCGTTTAACTACAGCGAGCTGCACACAGACCCAAGCCCGTTTAACTACAGCGAGCTGCACACAGACCCAAGCCCGTTTAACTACAGTGAGCTGCACACAGACCCAAGCCCGTTTAACTACAGTGAGCTGCACACAGACCCAAGCTGCCACACACAGCCGGGTCCCTCCTCAGCGCCGGTGCTGGTTAAAACTTTGTTGTTGCAATACCAGAGAACAGGACTGCCAGTTTCAGGGCTTCCTGACTGGTGCTTTAGCAAAGTAAATTACCCCGCAGATGCGGAGAGACTGCTAGCACATCATCTTGTCAGGTGTCGTGTATTACCATTATAGCTGCGGGACACAGACAGGAATACTAGACTACGATTACCCTGCTGCCAGGATCATATTAAGGTAATATATCCTGCCATATGTGAAATATAACAGAAGACTTGCGGTGACAAGGTTAAAGACTGACCCGTGTGGTTCCGTTTAATGATTTATGAAAACTCCTGTATTTTATCTGGAATGTGTAAAATGCCCCATGTGGGTCAATTTGCCCGCAACGAATCAAAAACAAACAAAATCAGGAGGCAAATTTATTACTAATTTGCATTTTACACTTTTCCACCATATCAAACTTGCCAAGGCCAATACTGTGATAATAACTGGCACGCAATATATCACACAGCCATAATTACGGCAGTAAATGTGAACTGCAGTCAGGTTTGGAGTCCTGACGCCCCCAGCTGCTGAGACTGCCACGCTCACACGCCTGCAGATGGACACACACTGGTGTTAGCCTCGGGTTTATTAGCCGTCATAACGTCGGCGTCCGTGGACAGAAGAGGAGCCAACCCACACACACACACCCCGAGTTGTTACTAGAGATGTTCCGAGAGCTTTCAGTGACTCAACACGGCAAAGACGAACAACACAGCATCTCATATGGACTTACATGACGACAACTATCAGGAAATAAACCATGAGGCACCTTCACACTCTGGCCCCAAATATGAATGAATTTCACACATAGACGAGACCACTGTGCCGTTATAATAAAGACACAGCAATCCTGCCAACAGACACATTCCGGGAGGACGGTAACTTTAGGGATGTTAGTTGAAGACATCAGGTCCTGTGTAACGGAGACCAGTTTTGGTCTGTAGCATAACGCTGCATTAGAAAGGCATACGTGACAGACGTGTAACGATCGTGAGCCAGTGTCAGCTGGACGTCACAGGGCTGCGTGTGAAGATATTCCTGCCTGTGAGCGTCACTGTGCCGAGAGCGTCGTTCGTGACTGCAGGGATTCGATCAGAGGAGCACGCAGTAGCGCAGATCAATCAAGAACCTTTACTGGCTGTGAGCAGAGATGCAGGTCGAAGACATTAATAGACATCCCCACATCGCCATCTAGTGGTCACCTGTAACTCAAAGCCCCTGGTTTCCCAGTGTGGTATGGGAAGTATGTTATGGTTCTCTGAACGTCGTGAAGGTTCTCGTGAAGGTCTCTCCAGTGTAAGGTGCACTATAGCCCACGGGTGGAGATGCATCTTCTCACCTGTTGTGCCCAACCAGGTGCTGTTCCAGCTCTGTAATGCGTCGGAGTTTGTGCAGGAACCACTTATCGATGGCTGTGAGGTTGTGGATCTGGTCCACGGTCACTCCATCATGCAGCGCCTGGGAGAAGATCATAAGGTATCGCCACATTTACACACATCAGCTAGAGTCACATGACACCCAGATTAAACACAAACAGACCCCAGTTGTTTAGGCAAATTGGGACAATAACATTGGCTGGTTTATTGTTAAACAGCCAATAATGGCCCTTGATTGCCAGCTGTGAGACACTGCATATAAATACGGAGGGGGGAGGGGCAATGTGGCCCGCTGTTGCCGTGGTGAGGGGGCCAAATTGAGCTCCTAGCCAATCAGCACGTGGCCGTTATCAGCCTACCTCTACGGCTGGGAACATTAGTAGGTCTCTGGGAAATTACGTGCCCAGGGACCAAACATGAAATTACAGTGGACCAATTATTGTAAGGCCAACCTTGAGAGTTATTGATATTTTGTAGCTTGATACAATTTGGACCATTAGTTCTTAATAAATGTGTCAGTGCCAATAATCCCATTCTACACTGACGAGGCACTGGGTGTCGGCCGGGAAACAGCTGCAGCCGCCAACGAGACTAAAGTATTTTCAAGGACTCTCAGAGTACAACAGCCACGCAAAACATACAGCACAGACCCGATTCAGCACAGACCCGATGTAGACCTGCCTCCGCAAGACTAGAACCAAAAGCAAAGACCGCGTGTGAGGGGGGGGGCGCACGCGTGAGGCTTCACCTTGGCGATGGAGAAGATGCGGGTGCTGGAGGGCACGGCGAGCTCACGTTGCAGGTCAAACGTCTGCCCCCAGGACTTCTTCAGGGGCAGGCGGGGCATGAACCCGTCCACAGAGGGGTGGCACATTCGCAGCGCCTTCTGCACGCTCTCTTCAAAAGTACGACCCACCGCCATGACCTAACGCCCGTGGGAGGGGAGGAGAAATGTAAGCAGGTTTCAGGTGCGAACCAGATCTGGGATACGTGGTACAATCAAATTCATATGAAGGGCTGATCTCTGAGTAACAGGGCCGATTAATGGGCTCAGGTGGGCGGAGTAACTGGGCGATTAGTCGACCGCCCCACCCACCTAGAGCCCCGCCCACCTCTCACCTCTCCCACGCTCTTCATGGCGCTGCCGATCTCGTGCGACATGCCGTGAAAGCGGTCCAGGTCCCAGCGGGGGATCTTGGTGACGATGTAGTCCAGGCTGGGCTCGAAGCAGGCGGTGGTTTTCTGAGACACGGCGTTCTTGATGTCCGGCAGCGGAATACCCAGCGCTAGCTTGGCAGCTACGAAGGCCAGAGGGTATCTGGAGCAGCAGACAGAGCAGGACACACCCACACACAAACTCTTCAGTACACGTCTCTCTACACTTAAGAAAAGCGGTTCCTCGACGCTAACTACAAAACGACAGTTCCAGTGCTGCTGTAACTCGGCGGACTGGCTGATTGTTTTAAAACATCGCGAAGACTTTCCCCTCTCACAACATTATCCAAGTACAAGTCCATAAACTCTATTTCAGCTTTGTGAGGAAGGAAAACTCTTCTCTTCACACTTTTTTATAAGCAAAAAGAATCCATTCCGTTATTCCAATTTTGTTTTCGCCCTCATCAAAGCTCTCAAGATTTTCATTTCTTTCTAAATATGTGGACTGGTTTCACACCAAGCAGCCAGGCGGGTGGGCGGGTGTTTTCTGGCTCTCCGTGTGCTCAGCCTTTGGCATGCGTCCTCTCTCAATATTTCCGTGACAACAAACACAAAACCAGAGACGGTGCGAATCGTTCTCTTCCAACACAACTTTCCCAAACTTCTGTTTCGCAGGTGAAGTGCTCAAAATCAACAGCCCCTTCTCCATCTCTACAGTCAGTGTTCCACTGGGCTCCACCTGTGTTCTCCGTCACACCACCCTAAATCCTCCCTTGACACAGGACCTGTGACTCTTCAAGTCCTGCTTCTAGTACACCAAATTCATCTTTGACTTCAGCTGAAGTCAAACAAGTTTTATTTGCCAATAACATCACTGCAGCACCGGATGGCCAGTAAGAACCCAGAGAAGTTGTGTGTCGCCGAAGGCGGGTCGTACCCCGTGGCTTTCGACGCTAGCGCGGAACTTCTGGACAGACGGGCGTTGACCTCGATGATGCAGTACTCCAGCGACGTCGGGTGGAGGGCGTACTGGATGTTACACTCACCCACGATGCCCAGGTGCCGCACCACCTTGATGGCGGTCTCACGCAGCATATGATACTCCGTGTTGGACAGGGTCTGGCTGGGGGCCACCACGATGGAGTCGCCTTTAGAGAGGGACACGGCACAGGGCAGAGGTCAGAGGTCAGCGTGAGGCGGGACCTCACAACAGGAGCCGTCTAATGTCAAATGCTGATTTAAATCACCACACGCTGGGATGTTACGATCAAGCACTGTACAAAATATAAATACTGTACTATTAAAACATTTGTCTGTTAATGAGAAATCTTCCCATCTGCAACCACCTTTCAGGAAACCCAAGAATCACATACGGACTATACACTGCATTAGTCTCAGTCATTCAAGTATTTAACATTATTAACTCCAAATTTCTAAAACATGTAAAGATTATTGAATACACAAATAAGTAAAAGAGACAGGGAGATTGATAACGTGCGTTTTGAGTTGATGGTGATGTACGCCTGCGTGGATCTACACCTGTGTGGATGCCCAGGGGGTCAAAGTTCTCCATATTACAGACGGTGACGCAGTTGTCCACCACGTCCCGCACCACCTCGTACTCCACCTCCTTCCAGCCCAACAGGGACTTCTCCACCAGGATCTGACTGCTCATGGCCAGAGCCTGCAGCATGCAGAGATAAGACAGAGACAGAGGAGACACAAAAGAGACATGGGGAGACATGAATGAGAAATGAGGAGACATGAATGAGAAATGGAGGCCAGCAGTGCTTCCCAGTGCTCAGGAGTGAAGCTCTGTACACTGGTGCCTATTCCACACCTCCTACACCTCTGATCTCACCCTGGCTTTACTAGCCAATAAGCTGGAGAAGACAGTACAGTCTCTACAAATTGAATGACCTTATTCTTTTAGTTGGGAATATTCTTTAAACCAGGACTTTCCAAATCAGGGCACACATGTATTTACAATTCCAATGTGAGAAGAGGCAGGATTATCTTTCGCAATGTAAACATATGAAGGACAATAACTGGTCCTTTTTGTTTTTTTTAAACACCGTCACTCTGGTGAAATCTGATCACCGACGCCCTTTATGTCACCGTCTTGCAAGTGAGAAAAACACAGAATGCATCAGCCCACGCAAATAAACAAACAAACAAACCAATCTCAAACGACGGTCCGATCAGTTTCCCCCAACACACACGGGACACGTCCTAGAACTGTGCCGAGACCCAGCGTGGAGTCTCAGCTGGCTGGAATCGGCGGGGCGTGTAGATGTGTGACGTAGGTGGTGTTGAAACGCTTTGTGCTCTCACCTTGGACGCGGTCTCTTCCAGCTTCTGCCTGTCGGCGCACAGACCCGATCCAAGGCCTCCCAGAGCGTAGGCTGAACGCACCATCACTGGGTAGCCAATTCCTTCTGCCGCCTTCAGAGCGTCTGCCACCTAGAGGACACCGGGGGTCATTACCACATATGGCTGCAGGTGTGAACACCGCAGAGTCAATTTTAGAAATGACTACGTTTGTAACAGTTTTTTTTTTTTTTCATCATTTATTTCTGGCAAGCTAAAACTGAAAATGAAGGCACTGGTGCTGAAATTTGAAATGCTCTAAATTGTGGTGGGTTTTTTTGTTGTTGTTTTTTTAAGGCCAGGGTCAGAGTGTGTGGCACAACTGCATCGTACCGACTCCACGGCCACACTGGGGGCGATCTTCTCGTTGATCTCCATCAGCTTGTCGGCGAACACCTGTCGGTCCTCGGTGGCTATGATGGACTCCACAGGGGTCCCCAGGACCCGCACGCCGTACTTCTCCAGAACGCCGCTGTGAAACAGCTCCACACCTGCTCAGGACATCAGCACAGCAGGACACAGATCACACACACGTCCTCTCGCAATTTACGCGGACAGAGAATCAACGAGCGCTCCTCCCTTAAAGGTCAAGGTCTTCTCCCTGAATCCACACGCTCCGTGGCCTCCAGGGGTTTCGGACCAGGCTCGGACGAGGCGACTCACCGCAGTTGAGCGCGGTCTGGCCGCCCATGGAGAGGAGGATGCCGTCCGGACGCTCCGCTTTGATCACGTCCGTCACAAACTGGGGCGTGACGGGCAGGAAGTAGACGGAGTCGGCCTGCTTGTCTCCCACTTCGTTGGTCTGGACCGACGCGATGTTGGGGTTCATCAGCACCGTCTTTAGGTTCTCCTCCTGCATCACAGGGACACCTTTACTTTCCACAGGTCTAATCCAACACACTATACAGAAGATGGACCCAACAACTAATGGAGATGCATATTAGTAAAGACAGCGGTAAACAGCCGGTGATTTAGTAATAAATCACACAATAAGGAAAAGTTGGTTTAATTTGGATTGACTGCACAGGGGGAAAACTATGTGGTTATGAAGCAACATTAGTTAAAGACGTGCTACAATAATTGTGGTTTTTTAATGACATGCCAGTTTACGTGTCCATGTCGTTATGTTCATCTGTGGGCCAGCCACCATTAAATCAGCTCCCAAACAGGGGAAGCCCTCGCGAGTGAATTCTGGTTCATGCCCCCCCCTCATCTCCCCCCCCCCTCATCTCCCCCCTTCCTCACCTTCATGGCTTTCACCGCCTGTGATCCCGAGTAGTCGAACTCCCCAGCCTGCCCAATAGACAGACCCCCAGAGCCCAGCACCAGGACTTTGGAGACCTCCACAGGAGTGAAGACAGAACAGATTAGCATGGCTTCACAAAACCAAACAAAACAAACGTCAGGACTAAATGTTTCACTCAAATAGATTTAAAGCTGAAACTGGGCATGTTTATGTGTAGACTATGACAGCGTATGGGCTAAAGTGCAGGACAGCAAAAGCGCTGCCTGCCTCCTGTGTGCTTGGCTTTGGCGCCCTCACCTGGACTCTTTGTGGAACTGCGGGTATCTTTGGCATCACAGACACAATGGTGCCCTCTTTTCCTTTTTTTATCAGGGACATGAAAGCGTCAAACAGGAACTATGAAAACAAAATAAATCAAAAATAATTACACCTTGGCTAAGGTGCATCGAGAGGAGTCACGACATCCTGCGGAGTTAAAATATCGCGGAGGTGTTCTCGTCATCGTCGCAGTGCACAACAGCACGATTTAATCATGTTTTCCGCAGAGCATGAAATCTTACATTCAGATATAATTACACCACATAATCATGCATGACCTTGGAAGAAACACAGAATGAATCATGGGTGTGGCGAGCGGGTCTGTGGCAGTACCTCTGTATCCGTGGGCCCTCCTCTGGCCTCCGGGTGGAACTGGGCGGTGAAGATCGGCTTGGTGTTATGCATGATGCCCTAAATTAATTAAATTCATCACAATTACCTGGATGCATTTTTCCTGGAACGCACGACAAGCACCTCCCATTCCGTTTCAATATTCCGCAAAGGTCAGTGCTAAAGGAATCACACGAAATTGATAACATGCGTAATAATATAAAGCATAATAAATTTGAAAGCATTATGCAAATAGCTTATGCTAACTACACCCCATAATTTTAATTCAGCACTAACAAGGTTAGCACTGTGAACAGAAATACACCTGAATGATATTACTAAAAGTGATCACGCTGAGGTAGTGAGCAGTAGTGAATACGGGGGAAACGGACCTCGTTGGTGTTGTCGTTGGCGTTGACGAAGAGCGGACTCCAGCCGGGGGGCAGCGACTCGCTGTCGATGCCGTAGCCGTGGTTCTGGGCCGTGATGAAAGCCTGACCCGTCATCAGGTTCAGCACGGGCTGGTTCTGGCCCCTAAACACACACGTCAACAGAGAGAGCGATACTGAACACACACACACTAGGAACAGAGACCTTGTTTACGCTCAGACATTTCATGCATCTCAAGTAACAGGTTTATATACGGATAGGGAATATCCATATAAAGATGCAAGCGTAGAGACCCCAGACAGATCGGTCCAACCACTTCAGCAGGTGATCCGAGACAAATTTAAGACAGATGTTATACAAGTGTCAGCACTTCTGTCTCCCTGAAGCACATCTGACAACAGCAAAATTGCCTTAATTCGTCTAACGTAATGAAATCTTTATGAGACTGAAGTATGTATCCACATTACCATACAGAGCAATGAGAACATAGAACATTCTGCTGACCGTCAGGTGCTGGCATCAGATTTGCACCTTTAACACCAGATTATCAGATTTTAACAGTTCATGAAACCTCATGTAAGGAAAGACTGACTTTACATTCAGACTTAGGATGGATGACTCCAAGGTTCAAGGAAAAGTGAGATTTATATGCAACATTAGTAGAGTAATGATCTAGCAACAGGCCAATGAAGGGCCAGTAAACACACAAATAGACAAAAGTGACACTTATCCAGATATATACATGCCATTTACATACAGGACATTATTTAACAAATCCAATGACAACAAATTTGTAATTTTCCCCCAAGAAGACAAAAGGACAAGTGTCCATCTTGTCCAACATGTCTAAAAAGGCAAATTGAACATGTGCAGAATGCACACAAACTGACATGTTCAGAGATACATAAAATGATCAATAAAAACATTTAATCAGCTAATGTATGTGTAGTGATATATATTTATACATACATACACATATACATATATATTTATACATACATACACATATACATATATATATATATATATATATATACATATATATATATATATATATATATATATATATATATATATATATATATATATATATATACAGTTGTGATCAAATTTATTCAACCCCCACTGAAATAAAGTGTTTTGGCCAGTTTGACATTGATTTTGATCATTTTAGTCATCTTATTTACAATTATATCAAAGAGGCACTTATAAATTAGACAAACATAACATAATATTTATGATGGAATAACCACAAATGTCTTTACTGTGCTCACATCATTATCAGTTTTATTCAACCCCCTAGTGACATTATTTTTTAGTACTTAGTACAACATCCTTTTCCAGTTATGACAGCTTTCAAGCGTGAAGCATAGCTTGACACAAGTGTCTTGCAGCGACCTATGGGTATCTTAGCCCATTCTTCATGGGCAAAAGCCTCCAGTTCAGTCACATTCTTAGGCTTGCGCACTGCAACTGCCTTCTTTAGGTCCCACCAGAGGTTCTCAATTGGATTTAAGTCTGGTGATTGCAATGGCCACTCTAGAATGTTCCAGCCTTTCATGTTCAACCATGCTCTAGTGGACTTGGATGTGTGCTTCGGATCATTGTCCTGTTGGAAGGTCCAACGTCTCCCAAGCCGCAGGTTTGTGACTGACTCCATCACATTTTCCTCCAAGATCTCCTGGTACTGAAGGGAATTCATGGTACCCTGCACACGTTGAAGCTTTCCTGTACCATTAGAAGCAAAACAGCCCCAAAGCATAATTGACCCCCCGCCATGCTTCACAGTAGGCAAGGTGTTCTTTTGTTCATAAGCCTGGTTCTTCCTTCTCCAAACATAGCGCTGGTCCATTGGCCCAAACAGTTCTAATTTAGTTTCATCTGACCACAGTACACTGTTCCAAAACCTTTGTGGCTTGTCCACATGACTTTTGGCATACTGCAGTCGACTTTTCTTGTTCTTTGGAGTCAGCAAGGGGGTGCGTCTGGGCGTTCTGGCATGGAGGTCTTCGTTATGCAGTGCGCGCCTTATTGTCTGAGCTGAAACTTCAGTGCCCACATCTGACAGGTCTTTTTTCAGTTCCTTAGCAGTCACGCGGGGATTTTTCTCCACATTACGCTTCAGGTAGCGCACAGCAGTCGCGGTCAGGATCTTCTTTCTGCCACGACCAGGTAATGTTTCCACTGTGCCCTTTAACTTGAACTTGCGAATGATACTTCCGATAGTGTCTCTTGGAATATTTAACAACTTCGCAATCTTTTTATATCCATTGCCATTCTTGTGAAGAGCAATAACCTCTTCTCTTGTCTTCTGGGACCATTCTCTTGCCTTCACCATGCTTGGAAACACACCAGTAGATGTCTAGAAGGAGCTGAGTATCACAGTCCTTTTAAATCTGCCTAATTGGTGCTTATCATGCTTGATTGCTGCTCGTTGACATCCACAGATGTTTTCAATACCTGATGGAAAACACTGGAATGAACCTCTGTTCTTAGGAGTGGTAGTCGTAAAGGGGTTGAATAATTGTGTCAATGAAGAAATCACAAAAAGGCCATTTAATACTTTATGACAAAAAAAATTGATGCTATCTTAGTTGCATTTAGTTCTTTAACAAGTCCTTGTAAGATTTCATTATGAACACAATTACAAATGTGCACTGAATTCCATAAAACCCTTCGCAGCATTGGGGGTTGAATAAATTTGATCACAACTGTATATATATATATATATATATATATATATATATATATATATATATATATATATATATATATATATATATATATATATATATATATATATTAGGGGTGGGACGCGATTAAAAAAATTAATCGAATTAATCGGAAGCTTTGTAATTAATTAATCGAAATTAATCGCATTTTAATCGCATTTCAGTATTTAACATGAGAAATATTAATTTAAGTTTGAATGATGAATGAATCAATGAACATAATCATAAACTAAACTAAAAAACTATAAACTAAACATCTTGTTTATTTTTCCACCAGTCTACTACACAGACCAATATATGTGTAGTGTGCAGAAAACAGTTCAGAACATTGGAAATTCTGATCAAAAATGTTGTTTAATTTTGGGAGTTTTGCTCAGGATATTGGAAGAATTGAAGTAAATCAGAAGATGTTTTTAATAGCATTTTAGCAATTTCTTTAATTTCCCAGGCTTCTGCCACAGGCATCTCCATAGTGCCTAGAAGTGGTCTTCTGCATGCTCAAAGCAAATGACTGGATCTTCATCATCTATAGATTCATCATCTATATGAGCTGTCACACCAAGATAATTCTTGTTGCTAACAGAGGTCCAGTGATCCCCAGTCAGAGCCACATTTGTGGCGCTCTTCACAATAACCTGTTTTACTTCCTATTCCTCATCATACAGCTGCTGGATTTTCTTCGACATTGTCTTTCTGGGGTGAGTTTCCCAAAACGTTCTTAGCGCCAAGTACTTCGTTACCTCATTCTTACGTACGAGGTTAAGAAGTACTTGGCGCTAAGAACGTTTTAGGAAACTCACCCCTGGACGGTAGTTCGTAACTTGCATCAGTTGACGCAATTCGCAGCGCTTCTTGTAAGTCTTTATCTTCGACCACAGGGAGCGGACAACACAAATAATGTGACGCGTCATGTATAAACGTGTGCGGAGTCGCGCGCTACGGCCACTCGCGAAAGTTTAATCCAGTCTTAATGGTCCAATGAAGGTAATTTAAAAACCAGGACATTTCCTCACAGGATGTGAATTACGGACGTTTGGTCACCCTATCGTATTAGGAATACATTTAGCAGCTAAGTTATCATTACTGACCTGCGCATTAAGCTGGGCGTACACTGCGATTTTTGGCCCATTTTCAGCCGATTTTTCACTCGTTTCGGCTCAATCGCGTGTCGTGCATCGTATAGTTTACACAGGTATACGAGGAGCGATTCACAACTCCCGATCAGAAATCGCAGCGTCGCAAGAATATCAAACATGTGTGAAATTCAAATCGCTCCTCGTGAGAGTATCGCACTGTTGAAGCAGCTCCACGAGCCGACTCTCCCTGCGATTTAGTCGTACAGTTTGAGCTGGAGCTGAGTACACGATTTAAAATATCGCACAGTGTACGCCCAGCTTTAGCCGCAACATGTTTTGCGTTGAGGTGGTAACGAAGGGTGGAAGTGCTCCTGTGATAAGCGAACTCCTTCCTACATAAAGTGTAAATAACACTATTTTTGTTTGTAGCCTACTTCCATCTGGTCCATATAATCTGTATGTCTGGAACTCGTTCACTGAGAAACATTCCACGGTGCAAAAGTGTCTCGTCCGTTAAATGCGTTAAAATGCGTTAATTTTTTTAGTGCGTTAATTTTCCTGTAATTAATTAATCGAAATTAACGCGTTAAAGTCCCACCACTAATATATATATATATATATATATATATATATATATATATATATATATATATATATATACACATAATATATATATACATATATATATTATATGTGTGTGTATATATATATATATATATTATATGTATACACATATACATATAATATATATACACATATACATATATATATATAAATATTACATATATACACATATAAATATTACATATATACACACATATACATTATATATATATATATATATATATATATATATATATATATATATATATATATATATATATATATATATAGTTGTGCTCAAAAGTTTACATACCCCGGCAGAATTTTTGCTTTCTTGGCCTTTTCTCAGAGAATATTAATGATAACACACAAACCTTTTTTCCACTTTGAATGGCTACTAAAGGTAATATCCTCACCTGTGACCTGTTTGCTTGTAATCAGTGTGTGTGCATAAAAGCTGAGTGAGTTTCTGGGATCCAGACAGACTCTTGCATCTTTCATCCAGCCACTGACGTTTCTGGATTGTGAGTCATGGGGAAAGCAAAAGAATTGTCAATGGATCTACGGGAAAAGGTAATTGAACTGTATAAAATAGGAAAGGGATACAAAAAGATATCCAAGGAATTGATAATGCCAGTCAGCAGTGTTCAAACTGTAATAAACAAATGGAAAATCAGGGGCTCTGTAAAAACCAAACCACGGTCAGGTAGACCAACAAAAATTTCAGCCACAACTGCCAGGAAAATTGTTCGGGATGCAAAGAAAAACCCACAAATAACATCCGCTGAAATCCAGGACTCTCTGAAAACTAGCGGTGTGGCTGTTTCAAGATGCACAGAAAGGAGGCACCTGAAGAAAAATGGTCTGCATGGTCGAGTGGCCAGAAGAAAGCCATTACTGCGCAAATTCCACAAAGTGTCTCGTCTACAATACGCCAAACAATACAGAGACAAGCCCCAAAACTTCTGGAACAATGTAATTTGGAGTGATGAGACCAAAATTGAACTTTTTGGCCACAACCATAAACGTTACATTTGGAGAGCTGTCAACAAGGCTTATGATGAAAGGAACACCATTCCTACTGTAAAGTATGGAGGTGGATCGCTGATGTTATGGGGATGTGTGAGCTACAAAGGCACAGGAAACTTGGTCAAAGTTCAAGGAAAGATGAATGCAGCACGTTATCAGCAAATACTGGAAGCAAATTTGCACTCATCAGCCCGGAAGCTGCGCATGGGACGCACTTGGACGTTCCAACATGACAACGATCCAAAACACAAGGCCAAGTCGACGTGTCATTGGCTACAGCAGAACAAAATGAAGGTTCTGGAGTGGCCATCTCAGTCTCCTGACCTCAACATCATTGAGTCACTCTGGGGAGATCTCAAGCATGCAGTTCATGCAAGACAGCCCAGGAATTTACAGGAACTGGAGGCTTTTTGCCAAGAAGAATGGACAGCTTTGACATCTGAGAAAATAAAGAGCCTCATCCACAACTACCACAAAAGACTTCAAGCTGTCATTGATGTTAGAGGGGGCAATACACAGTATTAAGAACTGGGGTATGTAAACTTTTGATCAGGGTCATTTGGATGTGTTTGGTTGTCATTATAATTTAAAAAGAGAAAACACAGTGGTTGGACAATAAATGGCTTCACCCAACCACTAACCATGAGTGGAAAAAAGGTTTGTGTGTTATCATTAATATTCTCTGAGAAAAGGCCAAGAAAGCTAAAATTCTGCCAGGGTATGTAAACTTTTGAGCACAACTGTATATATATTATATACACACACATACACATATTTCTCTACACCACCAACCAGAATCCTACACGTCAGTGGTTCTATATAAAGATGGTGACATGATCTCCAGACGGGCCATGCTGCCCTGACGGTACCTGTTACCCATGGGGAGTTTATAGGAGCGAGCCCCTGCAGCCAGGGCGGTGATCTGGTTCCCCATGCAGATCCCAAACACGGGTTCTGGACGGTCGCTCTCCAGCACCTGACAAGCAAAGGCAACGTGTCACGAGCAGATCAGCACGAAGCAGTTACAGCTCACGGCACAAATTACACGTCCTGACTGGAACGCAGGGCTACATTAGTAACCCGAGCAACGCAAGATCACAAACACTTATGGCTACATCTGCATCTGGAGATGTGACGGGTTCCCCCTTCTGGCACTGCCGTTTCCATGGTGCCTGGTTTTGTTGTTTCTGATTGGTCCCCGTTTTACACTCTGCCTCTTTGCTGATTGTTCTGATTGGTCCAGACCAACTCGTGCTGACTTGCGTCTGTGTGGGTGACGTGAGCTTCAGATCAGGTAGTTCCGTCCTCCTCATTCCCGAGTCATGCCTTCAGATCTAGGTTTGGCTCTACTTGTACTGGATATCAAACACCGAACTGCTCCGATAATAAAAATTCTTTATTGGTTCACTTCGGAAGACCTTTTCCCATTTTCAGGAAATTACACATTTTAATAAATCAATCCAACAAGATCATGTGTCCATCTGTCTAAAAGGGCAATACACCTGCAAATCTGTCCGGCTGTCTACATGAAGCTGGGAACTCTGGGTACAAAGTAGGTAGTACCTGGCGGACATTTTGGATTAGAGTTTCAGCCAGAGCCGGGTCTCCAGGTCCGTTGGAGAGGAAGAGGCCATCATACTCCAGACTGAGGAGCTCCTGATCCCATGGTACCAGATGCACCTCGGCACCATGCTAAATTAGGACACACACAGTTTATTGGTGCAATAATGTTTACAAACTGTCTCTGCAATGCATATAAAGTCTGTCAGATTTAAGGGGGGAAAAATAATCAGTGAATACCAATTTATAAATCTTTATCCAGTCTGAATAAGAACCAAACCAGTAAAACTCACCTTCTGAAGAGCCTCAGGAGCCCACAGTAACAAATGTTCTACCTTAACCTACAGTGTAACTATAAAGTCCTACCTTAAAGAGTCTGACTATGATGCCCTGCCATAAAGAGTCTGACTATGATGCCCTGCCATAAAGAGTCTGACTATGATGCCCTGCCATAAAGAGTCTGACTATGATGCCCTGCCATAAAGAGTCTGACTATGATGCCCTACCTGGAGCAGTCTGATTATGTGGTCCTACCTTGACAAGCAGTCTGATTATGTTGTGCTTTATCCCACAGTCAACAGCCACCACTTTGATTGGGTTGCCTTTCCCGAAAACCTGCGTTTCCTTGAAAGCATCAAGAGGCTCGTTACAGATACCAGTGCAGCTTCATACATAACACACGTACAAATAACTACATCCTCATCATCATCAGCTGCTGAGCTCCTGTTACCTTCGTCGACACCTCGGCCACCAGATTACGCTTGTTTGGGTCGGTTATTTCTACTGGCTGCCCTTCAAACTCGATCTTCCCCAAGATTGTTCCCTGATGAAGAAGAAAAAAAAAAACACTATTCACACTGTACCATAAAACCGAAGAGGAGTGACATGTGCAGTCAGGCTGTAAAAGTCTGAACTAAAATAATTAATACATTATAATAATGTAAATACAATAAATAATACCTTATAATAATAATATAATAAACAATAATACCTTATCTCGGATAATCTTGGTCAGCATCCTAGTGTCCACACCGTACAGAGCTGGCACCTTCAAAACAAGCAGCAGGCACATGGTGGACCCAAAGACATTTTTAAAAACTTTCAGTTTAGGCCATTTCAGATGGTTCACACTGGGATGGCGTTTGAGTACGTTTTAGTACACCCCACCCCTCACTGGCAGAACAGGTAGCGCAATGTCCCTACAGCACCCTCCTGCATACACACGCACTCATTGAACATGTGCAGGTCAATCTTGATATGACTGATAAACTTCAGTGCGACATCTCTCACATTGATCATGGCAGTGTGGCATCTTATCTCACACACAAGCGGCAGTTTGATTGTGCGCACGGCAGTGGTGCGAGATCTTCTCCCACACCCATCAGGTGTGGTTATCTCCAGTACATACCTTCTCCTCCTGTAGCCACTGTGCCAGAGACTTCACCGAGTTCCAGTGACTGAAGTCATGACTGTAGTCCTGCACCAACAGGCCCGACACCTGCCAACAGCACCGTCTCATGAACACTCAAACAACACGACCATGTGAATCCAATTCATTACATCTATTGACAGTTTCCTAAAAAATAAGGAATAAGACACGGTGCCACACCCTGGCCTTCAAGACTCATCACTGGCTCCAATCACACAGTCGTCTAAAATACTCAAGCTCTGACTAGACTGGGATAATAAACCGATCTCGCAATGTGTCACTAGGTGATGTCAGTGCTGCGCAGTCTTGCCTGAATGTGATCAGACTCCACATTCTTTCTCAGGCCCAGTTCATCACACACTTGTGTGTCCGGTACGCCATAGTTACCCACAATGGGGTAAGTGAGCGTCAGGATCTGACCTCTATAGCTGGGGTCTGTCAGAGCTTCGGGATACCTGAAAGCACAGAGAAAGACTCAGTGGCGCAAAAAGGGGGTATGCAGCGTATGCGACGCATAGGGGCGCTGCACTAGAGGGGGCACCAAATCGATGCCAGAAAATTATTTGCCGAGTTGGTGGGGGTGGGGGTGAAGTGTGGGGGGCGCTGATAGTATGTTTGCATACACCTCAGAAAGTATGTAGTTGCAACCCTGGAAAGACTGATGACTGAACAATAGGGGGACAAATGAGAAAGACTTTGCAGTGTAACGTCAGAGTTACTTGGCTCACTTATACAGACAAAGTTCATGTGTTGAAGAATAATCTTTTTTTTTTTTGGTAATTTTCCAAATGTGACCAACTACAGTTACTCAGGTTTGTGCTTTTCAAGGTCCAGGAAACTCAGGTGCCCTCACCCCACAAGTCCTGTGTTAAAAACCAGTTCTCCAGCTGATGACCGCCCATGGCCGAAGGAGTAACCTTTCATCACGGTGCCATCGTCCAGAACCAGATGTGCCGTCTGGGCCTGTAATGGGAAAATAAGAGAGCGTCAGAAATGGCTGGTACTTTAACGTTAGCTGCAAAAACGCAGATATACGCTCACAGCAAAGTCATCGATTCATTTATTTTATTTGAGTTTTTATTGACAAAGTGCACGTTGTTCAGACACGTGCTGCCAGCCAGGTGCTTCAACACGTGTTGAGGAGACATGAGAATGCATCTGATCCACCATTACGGAAATGATGAGATGTTACATCAGCCCGGACCGAGGCGGGAGCGCAAGTCCGCGCACACACACCGGCGTATCAGCCCAGAACCCACACACACATCCGAACCAACTCCCAGGATTTCTTACTAATAGCTAATTAATACAAACGACGGGAGGACAGATGATCCTGGCACACCTGAGGCGCACAAACGCCAAAGCCGCATGTGTCTCCCTGGTGAAGATCTACCCAAGCACGCTTAACTAAAATACTTTAACCGACCCACACGGGTCCCTGGGTGGACGTGAGTGACCGGGTACCACCGTCGGTGATCTGGACGGGCATCCTCACCTTATCGATGCATCAGATACTTCAGTTTATTACCTGGACGCTGAAAACGCGGGTGTGGGATCTCCATCCAGCCAAAGAGCGGCGTTTTCCACTCAGCCACCCCTGTCTCAGGATCGTGGACACAGTGAGGATTTTTGTCATTGTATGACTTGTTTTGAAATTGCCTGTAAGTACGTGGCGCTGCTACGCATATGTTGAAGTGTTGAGGGTCCGAGAGGCGCACCATGTGCCCTCACTGTGAAGCTGTGGGAGTGAGGACTCCTTTACGTGTTGCACCGCACACGACGCCCGACAACTTCAAAATAAAAGTCTTCATTCTCATGCCACTGCTGCTACTGCTGATGTTAATAATAATAATAACAGTAAGTAGTGGAGTGATAACAACTGTAACAGTTTAATTTGCTTTATAGAGCTTCAAAAATTGATATATTGTGAACCCAGTAAACATTTTTACCGCAGTTCCATTCCAGGAGTTTTTCAATATGGTGGAACGAGTTTTTCAAGAACTCATTAGAGTAAAGTGATAACAATCTCTACCCGTATTTTGTATGGAATCGAAGCGTGGTAAACATAGTGGATTTGTCTGAAAATAAATACATTTTAACAGAGAAGGTTCGAATTTCCAACAAATGTTTTAGCACATTTTCTTTTGGTGCATTCGACCTCAGTATGATGTGTTCAATGAGGCTATTAGACATATTTCATATTGTATTTTCCAATCTCTGCATTTAAATTGCGCGAAATTTTCCCCATGCGTTGTGTCAAATACCGGTACCGTAATACCAGATGTAGGCGCGCACTCAAGCCTTCAATGCAGATGGCGTGACCGGAAGGTTACACATGAGATTATGGCATAGACCCTATTATAGAAAAATGAAATTTATTTATGGGAATTTTGGGTAGCTAGGTGTGAACTGTTCCATAAATGTAGTTTAACAAAAATAGAATGAAGATGTATCTATGAGCACTGGTAGTGTTTTCCTTCGAGTCATTGAATCATTCTTTTTTTTGCATATATTGATCCAAACATTTTGACACGTAGACAACATCCGGGCTACATCTAACATGTAGCATGTTAAATGGACTTTACCCACCATGAAGGCAAAGACTGTGTTCAAAATAGCCTAAACATGATACTCGCATAAGAATATGTGACTAAAGGAATTTTTCCAGTATGCAACAAAACCCCAGGTGATGTACGGCTCCCATCAAATACTCCAGTACTGACCCAGCACTGTCTTCATGGTTTACTGCATCCTGTCATGCAATGACTGGAAAATATTTAACAAGTGGATAGAACAATTGTGTGACTGTAGTATCACTTAAGTTTGTCGCATATTTGGACACTACACTGCAAACTACTTCAGGGACCAGTATGCACTGTTACCAAGTGTTTAAATAAAAGAAACAAATAAAATAACAATAAAAAGAAGAGATAAATAGACAGAGTGTAGAGTAAAGTACAAACAAAAAGAATCATACAGGCCCGTTGAGAGCTGGGACGTGTGGACTGGACATATGCACTTGAGAAAATGTATGTACAGTATACCTAGAATCACATTGGGGAGTTAATGTCATGCAGTATATGGGCTTTGATGGCTCCGTTTAAGTTTAAAGTGGAGTGCCCACAGTATGTTATAAATATGTAGCAGACTTTTTGGAATATTGGCTAGTCTGTAGTGAAGCAGTTTGTTTCTACATAAGCAACTCCGCAGACTCACAGTAGTCTGGAGCCACAGTGGGCAGTGGGGCTGTGGGATTAACAACTATACAGGAGTTTGCTGAGCCTGGAGGATGTAGTTGCTGCATCCAGCAGTCTGTCAGAGGGAACAGGTTAGGGGCGAATAATGTGGCCTGGCACCAGTGTTCAGATAGACACGCCCCACGGGCCTCTCATACACCGCCCCTGATATTCCATTGGCTAGTCATGTGACACATTGAAAACTAGGGGGGCCCTAAGTTGTGTTGGCAGTCGTGGCACCATATTCTATGACATCCTCATTACTCCAAGAACTGCAGCTATGTCACGCACAAAGCTGTTCTCACCTCCTTCACACTGACATCAATACCAGTTTTGATGATGTCTTCTTACATCTTTCAGTGAAGGACTTTAACAATATAATATTTTATAAGCTGTTATTATAATTCTTAGATAAGTTTTCCACAACATATAATTTAAGCTTAGATTTTTGTTCATGACCCTGTAAATGTCATTGATAATAAATCAATCGCTCCTTTGGTTGTAAAAGTGTCACCACATTTACACACACATTACGACCCCATATAGCCAGTGAGGACACAACAGTGGTAAATGAACCATCAGCAGGTCAACAGGTATAGTGTAGGATACCTAGTAAATATAGAAGTAATATAACAGTTTTGTTTGATTTATAAATATAAAAATGGGAATTACGATAAGTTTTGGCTTCAGCCTACACATTTTTGGTCATTGAACAGCTGATTGATAAATTAGGAAATGTATTAATGGTGGTTGTGTTACTGTGACCCAAATAAATGTATTAAATCAAAGGTTTTATATATACATATATGCATAACTTCAGCAAAATCAATAAAACCCACATTAAAATCCACTCAACTCTAACATAAACTGTATGCAAACAAACACCAGCGGTCCATCACAGGAACCAAAATTGTAGTGATCCAGGAGAGTCAGCCAAACAGTCCACACACCCACGATTGTAGGACATGACAGTCACATCTCACACGTGCACAGAGTTCACACGCATGGATCACACAACGAGTCTCACAGAGTATCTCAACAAACACACAGGAGAGCTTAACAACGCGTCTGCAGTCTCGCTCAGGACACATCCTTTTATAAGGCTAGTCGGCTTTCCCAAAGAGCGACACGGAATATGGAGCAAAGTGGACAGGGATGACTGAAAGCTGAAAAAGAACTGGACTGGAATGAACACATACACGGAGCAGAGACATAACACACAACTACCATCTAGTGGATGGATCTGGACTCACAGAATACAGCGTGCTTCACTCTGCCTCACCATGAATGACTAAATGGTGTTGGTCAGACCTGCTCATAGTTCTAAACGGTCTTTCAACAGTGGATTGTCTAAGGGTGCCTCAGCTGTGAACTATACATCACCATGTCCTGTTATTTATGTCCTGAGATCATTTGTGATACAGTTCATAATTATTAGTATGCTTTTGCATGAAAACAATAGCTTGATTGTAAATAACTTTACATTTGATTATTATTTACATTGTTTTACATCCCTTCACCATTTAATGGTATAGAATTCTAACATTGCTTAAAAAAAATTAATTATTCTTCATCTTTTGCCTTATAGCTCCTGAGTCCTGCTACCGGCACCAAACCCACAGGGACAGAAGACACTAAAACCACATGGGACGGTGTCTGCGCTATGATGACTTGATGATGGACCTCATTTCTATTCTCAGAACTTTAACATTTGGAAAGTACTGAAAACGATGCTGGCCATAAGAGAGAAAACGACAGTGTGACTGGAGACCACGTAAAGCCTCTGAAATGCATGGTGTAATATTCCAGCCTCTGACTGGATCACACTATTGGGCTTCAGCTTTGTAACAGAGGAAGCTCATTTCACTGTCTTCTGAAGGACATCCACTCCAGGCAACCACCGCCTCTCTGTCAGATCCCTCAAATTATAAACAAGGAGAGCTGAAAATAACCACGGCCATCTTGGTCACATTTCTAAGGGCTGTGTTGAGCAGCTTTGAAAAGACACACGGCTGCGGTCATCTTCACACAGAGCAGGGCTTGGATGCTGGCGTGTGAGCTCCTTTAAATCTTTCATGAGAACTTGGTGTCAGTTCTTCCCTGCTGTCCAGCATAGGTTCAAGAGTGTCCATGTTCTGTTCATGTAGGTTTATACCCACAAGTTATTATGCATTATAAACACGGTTAAGGTTAGGCAAGAAGTTCCAGTCTACCCGTATGTTTACTGGTTAATATGAAAGGCTTAACAAACCTTAAAAGTACTTTATGCTGTAATTCAATAGACTGGCTAATTTTTTTGATAGACTGGCCAAGATAGTGTGTATTGTGGTATATATTGTGGTATTCTACACAGGAAATTGTGGTCAACACAAGGGGGCGACCCTGAGCTAGTGAATTTGTTTACATGGCAACAGAGGAAAAGTAAGACGCGTCTCCATCCACAGTTAGTCAGTGGAGCTCTAGAACATTCCAAGCTATTCAGGAGTGTTCACCTCAGTCTTAGCTCATTTCACACATAGGAAAATGTCAAATGTCTCACAAATATCATATGAGCTCACTATTTACAATCTATGTTATTATATAACACTATAAATTCTTCTAAAGGAATACACAAATGTATTAGAGTTAGTAATGTTAGTTTTAGTAGTTAGTGGTCAGTCTGTACCAAAAAATATATTCTGACAACCCTTTACCCATAATGTGCTCTATGTACATTACAGTCTGCTGTTTACACTCCTGTCTGCATACCAAGGACGTCTGAGCTCAAAGGTGTCCTGAGTGTGAGCAACTGCTAATGCCACTTAAATAGTATTTAAAATTATGTTTACCCTGATGCTATTTCTTCTTAATATATGTGTTCCTTTTGATGATTGTTTGTGTAGTGATCTGATGAGGAAGGAGTTATGATGGGCAATGCCCTCATCGAATAGAGCTGTGGAGACAGATCATAATAATTCTTTTTAGAAGATGCAGATCAGGTGGCTCGGGGACCCTTGCAGGGATGCACAGAGTGAGCCCATGACTGAAGGGTTTGCTTTGTTTAGCTTTAACCTTTTTAATCACACCGGCAGTGTGGGAAGAGCTTTACGTGCTGCAGGCCCGGAACGTTCTGCAACACCCTTAAGGAGCAGTGTTCTCTCTCTCCACGAGATCCCAAGAAACTTCACACCCTGCATGAAATGCCTATTAATAGAGTACATCTGTCCCCTGACTTGGTTATAGCCGCACTCCTTATGGGGCTGAGGGGGTGTGGTGGCCTGGCTGTGTGTGTGTGAGTGAGTGAGTGAGTGAGTGAGTGAGTAGGGAATTCACATCAGACCAAATAAAGGACAATTGTATTGTTGTGTGCTGGGACTGGTACCCAGAGCATCAGTGACTTCTGTCAAACATTTACCTGTGTTTCTCTGATCTGACTTAAACAGGTGGAGAGAAAGGAGAACATGTCACCAACAAATGTGCTCTCATTAAATTTATTTCATGCAGAAATACATATTTGTATGCTTGTATTATATAAGCAAACACATTTTCAAACTCTTTGTACCATATTTAGCTTATTTTCAGTTACATAGATTCTTCACATGGTTATAGTTGCCTCAGAATCACGAGGTTCCTGTGCTCATGAATCTCAATGTACTTGGTAGAAATGCATAATTGCCCATCTACTTTTAGACCAAGCTGGTCAATGAAGCTAACATTTGATATTTTCATGCCAACAGACATGGAACAGGAGTCACGTAAGGCAAAAATGGCAACAGAGCTGGAATTGCAGTTCAGGACCTGCACTGATCCCTACAGAGGTCTTTGGTCTTCTATGTGGCTATAGTTAACTTTTGGTCATTGCAAGTGGTCAGTTGGCCCCCAAGATATTGTACAAAGGTTACTACCCTCCATGGCCATGCGTGGAGGCCATCGATCTATATATATACATTTGTGATATATATATACTCAACAATGCCCCCAAACACTGAAACTGTTTCTGTGTGAACAGTTGGATTTACGGGTTTTAGCAAAATAGTCATCATTTGTTGAAAAACTTGCTAATCATGGTTAGAACTGGGAGGACTTGGCTCCTGCCAAGGTGTATATCCCTTCTTATTAATATGTGGACCCATGCTATAAGATCAAAACATTATACATGTTTTTCTTACCCTTAAATGTAAATATTGCAATATATACCCGGGAATATCTTAACCACCCCAACTGTAGCTATGTAATTTGTTTATAATGCAATTTAAATGATCACTTACAATGAATTTATACTTCAGCAAAAATTATTAGGTATTAGACTTTAGTATACTTTAGTTTAGTTTACTTTCTACCTAAAACATAGACTTCCTGTTGAATTAAATCACCACTGAGGGAACATGAGGGGTGTCAGGAATAGTGTTCAGTAAACACCTGGAGCCTTTTCCTGACTTATCAAAGCGCCAACATACTTTCACTCTGTTAGACTAGCAGCTCCTCGCAGTGGGACCAAAGGGAGCAGATAGCATTTCCCCACCAGCCATGTTTCCTGCTGCAAGGGTGTTAATATGTGGTGTTTATTGAGCACATTTTGTTCAGGTGGATCCCTTTGAGTGCCAGGTTTGATATGAAGAATGATGTATTTTATGTGGGACATACTCGCATCTCAAAAGGATAACAGATATTGATTTTAAAAAGTGATCATGATGACAAGGAAGTTCAAATATTAATAGAAAAGAAAACTATATAGAAAAGTACTGTAGATATAGTGAATGTGGAAATAGAGGAATAATCAGATCTCTGCCATATAGTACAGTTTTCATCACCTGGAGCAGGGTTTCATCACATAGAGCAGCATTTCATCACATAGAGCAGTGTTTCATCACATATAATACAGTGATTCATCACCTGGACCAGTGTTTCATCACATTGAGCTGTGTTTCACCACCTGGACCAGTGTTTCACCACCTGGAGCAGTGTTTCATCTTCTGGACCAGTGTTTCATCACATTGAGCAGTGTTTCACCTTTTGTCTGGGTTCAGTCATCATTCCTGCATCCACTGTTACTGTACAAGCTTCCTTAACACTGGTAGACTGTGGGGAGCTTAATTCAAAGTCATGCATCGTCAACATCTGACACCCTACTCTGCCTCTGAGTATTGAGGTCAAGCGTTCACTCTCACCTCACTGGGTCAGTGCAGAAAAAAATAGTGACAGAGAGATAGAGAGAGTATAAAAGATCGAACAAGAGAGATTGCTTCATTGCTGGTTATTGAGAATATGTTTACATTTACTCTGTTTATCTTTATCAGGATTATGTATTCTTTCTTTGTTAGGACAGTATAAAGACATTCATGTTGCTGTAAGAGCTGGTTTATCCATTGTCACGCAAACCATGCTACCTGAAATAAAGAACTGATGTGTTCTTGAATGAATGAAGAACTATGATGTGTTCAACCATCAACCTTCTGCGCTCACCTGTTCTGGTCTGATGATTCTGATGTGTTTCAGCAGTAGGAACCAGGGGAACACAGCACCACATGTTGTAATTGGGGACACAGGGCTTGTGTCAGGACCTCCTCCAACCACTGATGCAGAGATGAAATCACATGGCAGTAAAGAGGATGTGTAATGGAAGCTATATAATTTCTATCTACAATTAGAAAACAAAATCAATTTCTTTATGAAGATATTGGGAATGTGCACCATCCACAGAGGACCTTGAATAGTCAGGTTCACTATTACCCACTGCTGAACACCCCTGACCAACAACATTACACATTCCAAAATATTACCTTTACTGTTAGATCATAAGCTCTTGGTTTCAGGGCAAAACCAACATGCTCGACTTGCCAAGGGTCTCCTTGAACATCCCTGTGTCACATCTAAGAGTAAAGATCAGTCTGTCTGGTCCAGGTAAGAACACAGACATGACAACCCCTTGTTCTTTTACGTAACCTGCCCATGACAGAGAAGCCAGGCCATCTTTCTTTTGCGTTCACTCTGCGCATCAGGGCACACATAATGCTGCACTCCACCACTCAGAGTGATGGCTAAACTCTCAGTAGAGTGAGCTCACAGCAGAGTGAACTCTCAGTAGAGGGAATTCTCAGCAGAGTGAACTCTATCGAGGCTTTGTAACACTGCTAAACTCATTAGAAGCCGACGCTGATCTCAGGCCTCTTGGACAGGTGCAGGGAGCCATGAAGCCGGGGGGAGGGGGGGGGGGGTCGTGGTGACAGCTGGAGTGAGGTGGCTTTCTCCAGCAACGCTTCCACTGGAAGAGGTCAGAGAAAGTGGAATGTCTGCTGGAGGAATGTCTCCAGGCTCTTCCCTTTCAGCTCCACTTTGGAGGGGATGAAGGGGGGAGGGGCCCAGAGACGCATTTAGACAAGTGGGAGGAACCCCTCATGCTCTGATCACCCTGTGTGGTGAGGGGTGTGAGCAGCTGAGAGCTGGAGCTCCTTCTCCAGCTATACATTCAGACTTGCATCACTATAAAACATGCTGATTAATTACACAAGTAACGTAGAAAGGCATCTCAGACGAGATGAGCAAATTAGCATTATGCTAATGAGCTGCCGTGTTATCTGTAATTCATTCATAGAAATGTTAGCACACAGAAAACACTAATGTAATTCCAAGAAGAACCTGATCCATGGAGTGATTGCTTTCCACAAGCTGGGTTCTCCTGGACTGGGTTCTCCTAGCGTGTGTTCTCCTAGCCTGGGTTCTCACAGACTGGGTTACCCTGGCCTGGGTTCTCCAGGACTGAGTTATCCCGGGCTGGGTTCTTCTAGCCTGGGTTCTTCCAGAATGTGCTCTCCTGGACTGGGTTCTCCTGGCCTGGGTTCTCTTGGATTGGGCTCTCCTGGACTGTATTCTTCTAGCCTGGGTTCTCCCAGACTGTGTTCTCCTGGACTGGGTTCTCCTGGGCTGGGTTCTTCTAGCCTGGGTTCTTCTGAACTGGGTTCTCTAAGCCTTATGGCTTCTCTCAGACTTCTATCTCTCTTTCTTTGTCTTTCTTTCTACATTCTCTGCACCTTCCCTAGAAATAGTGAATGGGCTGTGAATTCAGATCTTTGGTTTTATTTTTCTAGACTTACTCACATCCCTGAGGATGGGCTGCAATCAAATGGCTCCATTATCAAACCTGTGAACGTTTTAACATTAGTCATGAAGACTATGGTATATAGCATTACAAAAAAATTATTTTTGTAAATATAAAATATTATTTTTTGTGACATTATAACAGGGTATAATCTTAATGTTTAATTAAATGGCTCTTTAAAGGAAACATTTTCTTCACTGTCCAGTCTGCTGTACTTTGTTTTCATATCATGCCATAGAGTTATGCACATTGCTTTCACTTTTTAAAACAATCGTATAAAAAGCTGTGCCCGATGAATGTCCATGTATGGCTTTTTCTTTAAACTAGCATCTCATTACATAATCTTGTCAAAATTTAAATATGCATGTGTTTCAGGTGTCATTTCAGACATCACGCATGCGCTATACCCGCCATATCCACGCGCGAACAGGCACATAGTCTCTCTTACTCCACACTGATCGAGCTTAGCAATTGCGTTGTAAACAACCAGCAGACATAGCGCTCTAAAAACATTGGCCGGCTATCTTTGAATCACGTCCAAAAGGTTGCAAATGAACGGGACCACGAGAACCGAAGTTACGTGAACTTATCTGGGGGAAGGGTGGCACACTGCTGCCAGGTGTCGGGCTGTTTACAGAAATCATTCAAGAGCGCGTCAGCTGGTGACTTTGCAGTGTGTGGAACAGAATTGTGTTTTTTTTTCTTATTTTGTTAAATCGTCGCATGCTTCAACAGGGTGAATTGCTGGTCGTCTCAGTGCATCAATGATCATAGCTGCCTATTGCTAATAAAATCATGCACAGAACAAACTTTTCTGATGCATTAACTGATGCATCCTAAAATTCTTAAGATTCTTCCCTCGTGACTGCTCCTTCCTCCATGCCACGATGACCCCATTCACGGTTTCCCCGTGTTCTCATTTTTCTATTGCAAATAATCGGGGCCACTGACTCCCCTCATGACACCGTGGATCACCGCGTCCCACCGCCCCGTCACCCTCCCCTCTCCATCACCATTTATAGAGAGAGTCCACCCATCACTATCCTTTGTCCAATCGGTCCATACGTCTGATTGAAATCAACTATGGGGTAAAATAGACGGGTATATATACGTCCATTCTTGCCGTGAAAGCGCCGAGTATCCTCCAAGTCGTGGTCCACTCCAAGTGTTTCTTTCCCTCCCGGTGGTGAAAAAAACTATCATCGAATATCATGGCACCCAAGAAGGACGCTGCTAAGAAGCCCGAACCCGCCAAGAAGGCAGAGCCCGCACCTGCACCCGCACCCGAGCCCGCGGCCCCACCCAAACCGGCGGCCGTCGATCTCTCTTCGGTCAAGGTAAAACTCTGGACTGGTCTTACCCAGCACCACGTCCAAGGAACATTAGTGTCGAACAGTTCCGTTTATACTTTACGCATTCTGTGTTTGTTAGGGCGCATGTTTTTTTCATTTCATCATCTATGGTGAAGACTGATAATAACAAGAAGGATTTATTTATGACAGTATATGTATGGCGCTTTGGTCGAACCTGGTTTACAACAGGTGTTCCTTGAACCCTGAGTGCAAACCTACATGTGGGGTGAAAAAACACGTTGTTAAAACAATCAGCACCATGGATAGTTCCAACGAAGTTACTGGTTAATTAGTGAATAATCGGAATTATTTAAATGATCCTCCACAACCTTCGGTTTTACCAACTGAGATTAAGCACTGATCACACACTGAGGTGCAGCATGTAACCAAATGTGGACAAGCTTAAGGCAGCCAAAGATGGACCGCCCTTTTTCTTGTAGCGGCCGAGGAAGGAACTAAATTAAGCGCATGGAGAACTTTCCTTCTGACAGTGATACCCCAGCTTTTCCGTTTCTCTTAACAACTCGTATTCACGTCATTCGTGACTCATTTACAAGAGATTATCGTTTATATTCTGAAATAGTAATAATGCCTAAACAGGGTTCTAGTTAGTTAAGGTAGTTAAGTTGCCATATTTAAAAAATATGCCTGGATGAAATAGAATCAGAAAACGTAATCTTAACGTCAGGTCTGCATGTCATATTCCCTGGCTTTGTACCAACGTTTTCCTTCTGATCAACATCAATGTACTGCCATTATTTAAATAAATAAGTAAATAAATAAATAAAAATAAATAAAGTCTATCACCATATTTTTACACTTTGTCAATAGCTTAAAACTCACACCGTTTTCCTTTAACCTGGGATTTCAAAATGTATACATCTAAATGGTTGTTAAACTTGGTTTTATTTAGACAGTTTACTGTCTAAATAAGTTTCTGTACAAAACTGCCTGTATTACATACATTCCTGCTTAATACACTTTTAATGCAAGTGTTCATATATGCAGTGAAATACAGAGCCGTTTGGAGTTAAAATACAGGAGATATTGCTTTACAAGCAGACAGACGTAAGAGTTTCTTCTTGTCTTTCTGCAGGTGGAGTTCAGCCCTGAGCAGCTGGAGGGTGAGTGTGCCCATGTGCTTTTCATAATCAAGACATCAATCTACACATTGGATACAATTACATCTGTATCATAAACTCACAACAGTGAATGCCAGTAATGAATGAATGAATGAACAAATTCATTCCCATGCTGGAAAATACAAAAAGAGCTAATAAATACATAAGTTAAGTAAACTAATTTTAACTAATTAAATTTTAACTAAAGTTAACTATTTTTTTAGTTTGAATGTAATAATTAAACCACAAAGCTTTGAAATCATTGGAGCAATCATCAGATTCCCTGTTTGATATGTTATCTTGCCATTAAAATAATAATAAATAAAAAAATCAGAGAATCCATGAATTTAGCTTTAAAATGACCAGTCATCTTTGGTCAGGGCTGTTAGTAAAGCTCTCCTTGTCCAGATGACCAGGCCCTGTGAGCTCAGGTGTTAGTTACACCCCAGTCAGCATTCTTGCTTTTACAAGGGCCTCTCAGACATGCCAGTGCCTTTATATGGCTGAGGCTATATTCTTAGGGGAGCGTATCAATTCCAAGTCTGTGTGCTAAGCCCTCCCTAGGCTTGCCATCCGTGACCGGGTGACTGTGCTTGGAACTCATATGGAGTTAAAAATCACTGTTCAACTCACCTTCCAGCAAGCCATGTTTTCAAATCTCATTGGAGTAGCTCATCTTGGTTATCGCCATGGAGAAGCTTCTCAAATGAACATGTGCGCAGGTGTTTTGATTTGTGAGGTTCAGTGAATTAAGAGTCCAGCTCTGGACACTTTGTCTGCTAACCTGCCCAGCAGATGATGATTAACGCAAAGGTCTCACACTGATGCTTTAATTAACTTATTTAACATTACAATAACATTCACGTATAACAAAGAACATGATTTAATTTCAGAAGAATGTCATATGTAATTCAGAAGACATATAAATGCTAATGAATCCCAAGTAATGTCTCCCCCATGTTCTGTTACCTCAGATTACAAAGAAGCTTTTGGCCTCTTTGACAGAGTTGGTGACAACAAGGTAGCGTACAACCAGATCGCCGACATCATGCGCGCTCTGGGACAGAACCCTACCAACAAGGAGGTGAACCACATTCTGGGCAAGCCCTCTGCTGAAGGTTTGAATCCTAATTCTTCCAACATCTTTACTTGTATGTAATCACATCGATTACTGATAGAGACGTCGAGTTCTTTGGGAGCTGCAGCTGGTTAACGCCAGTGCTAGGACACCATGCTGTTCATTCCATCCCAGCATTCCTCACTCTTGTGCACCAGGGTTGCATGCTTGCTTTCGTCTGATTGGTCACAAGCAGCCACATGTCACATTTTTAACTCCTGTGCTGCAGCAGGGGTACCGTTCACCTCTGAGCCTCTGTGCCTTGTTCTCCACGCTCGCTACAGAGATGGCAAACAAGAGGGTGGAGTTTGAGGCCTTCCTGCCCATGCTGCAGTACGTGGTCAACAGCCCGAACAAAGGGACCTTTGAGGATTACGTTGAGGGTCTGCGCGTCTTTGACAAGGAGGGTAACGGCACAGTGATGGGAGCCGAGCTTCGCATCGTCCTCTCAACATTGGGTGAGCCACACTGTCAGAAAGACAACCCTGGCATCTGATAGGCCTTCCTCTCCACCAATCAGTTTACACCAGTTTAAACAAAGACAAGACCTGCAAGTTAGGCCGAATTGTTTAATCATTCTAAATGCCTTGACTAAAAAGAAATGGAACCTCATCCTTATTTTAACAAAACCTCATCCAGATCTGTAATATATACAGACAAATCCCTTCTTCAAATACTCCAAAGGCTTATTTAAACACAGAACTTTACTGAGGTGCAGGTAGGTGTAACGATCAGGTGCTAGGAGGCGGACACACGTGCAGAGATGAGCTGGCATGTGAACTGATGGGATCTCTACCGTTACGCAGGGTTATACAGCCAGTGAACGGAGTGCGCATGACTTGCGGGACATATTTGTCTCACCGCACAAACACGAAGGACGAGACCAAAATACAATAATAAAAAGGGAAATAAATAATAATAAATATAATAGTAATAATAAAATAATTATTATGATATAACAATTATTATAATAAAAAATAATAAGGGAAATAAACTCAAAAGGAAAATCTTTATACATATATAAATAACAACTCACAATACACTACAGTAAGATAACAAATGGAAGATTAATAAAACAGAACTACACATGATTAAACATGACAAGAACAGAACACAGTAAACATAAATACGCACAGAGACTGGGGAATAAAACTCGCGAACTAGGGAACAAACACGAACTACAGGACATTAACCAGGAACACTACAGATAACGTTGAGACAGAGAACAGAGAATAACCGTGCCGATAAACAAACGTTAACCAGGTGACTAAACTATAAACCAGAAGAGAACATACATACAAAACCCAAATATCCAACAGAAGACATACACAACTAGTTCCTTCGTGAAACAGATTCAAAACCCAAGCAAGCTAACCAAGAGGCAGTGTATTTCCAAGGTAAGATTTTTTTAACATAAATGAACATACCCATATATAAACATCGACCCGCACCGACACCAGGAAACACAGAATCTAAATAAATAAATAACTTAATGAACAGCTGTGACGAGGGGGCTTGGCTAGACAAACGGGGAGGAAACCAAAATGAAGACAAAGAAACACAGACTAGAATGACACATAAACAAGATTGACAGGTGAGGGTGGGGCTAACTGTTCTACAATCTTATTGGTTTAATAAATGATTGACAGGTGAGAGGATGTCAGAGGCTGAAGTTGATGCTCTCATGATCGGTCAGGAGGATGAGAACGGGTGTGTCAACTATGAAGGTCAGTGCTACAGGAAAACTGCTGGACTCCTGTTCATACTGCATGTGTTATGCATGATCGTATACTAACATGTAGTGATGTTGTTCAGCATAATGACATTTGGTACTTAAATATTCACTTAAATAAAACCTGATAGTCTCATTTTCCAGTCTAGCTAGCACTTTAACCTGATTGTACTAACACTGAGCTGCCTATTCTCACACAATGATGTGTATTTGATAGACTACAAAGCACTTCAGTAAGTCACTCTGGAAAAGGGCACGCACCAAATGCTAAAGATGTAAATCTTGATTATGAACATGAGGCAAATTAATGAGCTTGAAGTGCTTTTCAGCTGTAATGGATATTAAGGCTCTGTGGTGTTAATCATAGATAACAAAAAAAGACAAAAAAAAGTCTGTTAATCTGAAATATCAATTTACATGGGTTTGAATCTTCCCTAAATCTGCACATAACACCAATATCGGTGGTGTAAAGCAATGATTGGTTCATATGCTGCCAGTCTGGTAGTGTCCATTTCCTGATTGGTGTGTTGTATGTGTGCTCCCTCCCCTGCAGCTTTCGTGAAACACATCTTGTCAGTGTAAGAGGTAACGGCTGTGAGGAAGGTCGTCCGCGTCTCCTGACCCCATGGTGTCAGGGTGTCCATCTACTGTTTCCCACAAACACCTGGGAAATGGACTGGAGAAATAAGGACTTTGACATGTCATTTCTAAGCCATTCTTTCTTCGTCTGTCCATGTGTTTATTTTTTTCTTTTTCGCTTGTCCACTCTTGGAAAGCCACCCAGAACGTTTTGTTTTTTGTTTCGGTGTTTGCCGCAGCAGTAACTGTGGTCCTTCCGTTTTGGTGCCGGGCGACTCGCTCCACAGGGGGGCGGTAACGAGGGAGGGGGGGGAGGGGGCAGGGGGGGTGTTGAAGTTGCCCTCGCTGACAGACCACCCCCCCATCCCACCCCCCCACCCTCTAACTCTGTCGTCCGGATCAGTAGGTCGAAGGTGCTACACTCACCACCTCCCATGTGGAGTGGGCGCTACATCCTCCCTTCACACGCCCCTTTTCTGCAGAGTCTTAATGTTATTGGCCTCTGTCGTTTCTCATAATAAACTTTCCACAAACTCCTCCCCTTGTTCGGGCTCTTTTTCATGCCTCCAGCATTAACATTACAATTAAAACTTGATAAGGCTTTTTAATTTGTGATGAAATTCCGAGACTACAATTCGTTCAAACAAATGTCTCAGAAGACAGGTTCCACGATCGACTTTGTTTCTAGCTTGGCAAACATTTAAACAGCAGCACTAATACCTTAGCACATGCAAGAAAAAACGTAATGTTGAAAAGAACTGCATTCAAGTGGTCTTTCTCTGCCATTTTGGTTTTATTGTCATAATTGTTAAGAGCATTTGTAATCCATATCATATCAACAGGAAAAAAAACTGCATACATCTACAGGAGCTCTTAAATAGAGTTACAGCGGCAGTGGGGATGAGCAGAGCAGAGAGCCTGCAGGTACACACACAAGCCAAAAAACAACAGGATGCAGGGATAGCAGGAAACCACATGACAACAAGAATATACCGCTGCACCTCTCAACAGATGCGAGATGAGAGAGGTTGCTTCTGTTTCTGAAACTTCACTTACTGAGGGATTTTTTTTAAGAACTGTTTTTTTTTGTTGTTTTGTTTTGTTTCTTTAAGTTTATGCGTAAAACGAACCTAAACGTCTAAGTCAAACACGGCAGAAAACAGAGGGTGCAGGTGATGCTCTGGAATAGCCGCTTCCTGTGGTGAAGGAACCAGAGCGCTCCGTGAGGTTGCCAGGACACATCCGGGGCCCGAGGTACCGTCCTGGAGCTCGGGGCCCGTCTCCAGCAGGAGAACTACCTCCTCACCCTCCACACAGCTCCACAAACCTGCAGCTTTCCAACAGCTGTCTGTCAACCTGGGAGTGTCAGGGTTATGAAATGTTTATGCAGTTCAGAGCTAAAATATGGTTGAGACACTGTTTCTCGGAGACAGAGAGTTGAAAACAAAGTATTCTCAACACACACGAGACTGAGGCAGGGGCCACCGGCCAATACCCACGCAGTCATTCAGACTGAACAGTGAGTGGAACGTTGTTGTCGCTAATCTATAAAATATGAAAAGATAATATAGTCCAATGAATCAGCAAAGAACTTACTAAAATCCTTTTGTTTGAAATAGAAAATAGCTTTTCTGTTGCACTACAATTGACATGCTCATCATTCCATATTCTAGTGTTTTCTTTTTTGTTGCACCAATGCAATTGTACAGATATAAGTTATTGAAGGGATCTTTTTTTTCCACTGATTGAGATGCTGTTGAGTCGGCATATTTATACATATATCAATATACATTGTATATCATATTATTGGTTGGATGAGCATATTTAAGTTGCATTTGGGATGTGTGTATTAGACTCCATGCACTGACTGCGCAAAGGAATGTTGCATGGAATGGTCACATGACCTCCTGTCCGTCATAGAAAATGCCTGTTCCCCAGCACTGACATGGGAACAGATGTCCTGGTCCTACCTTCCTAGTACTAGCAGCTAAGGCTGATCTGAGGTCAGGGCCTCAGGCTTGTATACATAACTGTAAAAAAGTTACACAGTAAACAGGGAGAATAAAAGCACTGATACCTCTATAGCTAAGTAATTGAAATATTTGACAAAACAAACAAAATTAAATTGAAAATATTTTGAACAATAATCCACATTTTCAGTATTCCCATTTCTCCTCTTGCCCAGATTAAGTCTGTGCCATCTCCAGTAGGCTGTTGCGACGGGTGGACAGTACGACGTGTATGACAAGGGTAAACGCAGTGTTCCTGAAGGGGCAATAGGGCAGTTGCCCACCACTACCACACCACTACAGGAGACTAACTGTGGGTCTGGAGGCGGGGCATAAGGGGGCGGCTGAGTGGCGGCTGTAGCTGGGTGTTAGGGGGCTGGGAGGGCGGAGCCTAGGGCAGTGGGCGGGTTCACAGTCCCTGCTTGGCCAGGGCGGCGGTCACGTCTTCGGCCAGCGTGGCCAGCTGCGGGGACTCCAGCAGGTTTATGCTGCCTGACGATGACATGTGACTGTGACGGTGGGGGGAGGTCTCACCAGACGCTCCAGGAGACTGGCTCACGATGTCCGCCCCGTGGTCCACGCGAGCCTTGGCCGACTCACGGAACATCAGCTTGTGACACTCTATCTGGGATATCAGATATTCAAACAGATATATTCAATATTGGACCACTGCATATACCATTGCTGGTTATTTATGTATAGGAAAGAAAGATATATATATATCACAAAGATATATATATATATATATATATATATATATATATATATATATATATATATATATATATATATATATATATATATATATATACCAATGTGTTAAAAATTCTTCATCATTTGAGCTAGATTATGAACATAGTGACATATATAGCAGTATAAAGAAGACTGTGGCTCTAATGCTATGATTATGAACATAGTGACATATATAGCAGTATAAAGAATGTATAATGTGGCTCTAATGCTATGGCCACCCACCATCACGTGTCCTCCCCCTGGTACATGGTGGGCATTGTCCAAAGACCCCACCTTGGCCTGGGCTTTGTCTTTGAAGCCCAGTTTCACACTCTCAATGCGCACATTACCGCCCCCTAGAGGAGTGATGACACCAGGACAAAGGAATTTATTATTATAATAGATCTACTATTGTATGAGGAATAGAATACTTATGTACATTTAGTCTTCGTTTAAATGAACTTTCACAAATTGTACCCACTCAGTATGAAAAAAAACCCTCAAGGCTGAACGGATGAAAGAAGAACATATAATCGCTATAACAATGTACTTAAGCACATGTGACAAGAACCTCACAAGGAGAGTTTTTTTTCATATATTTTTTTAAAGATCTACAGAATAGATTCCTACAATTTTCACCCAGATGTTTGTCTGAGTGAACTTAGCCAGGCAGAAATATCACCAGCAGGTGGCGATGTTGTTCCATCAAACTAAGTGCACACAAGCGCACACATTGAGCAATAATTTGGATTATTTATTAGCATGACGCAGGTTTTTGCTAACCTGGCTTGTGGCGGATGTTGTCCAGCGAGCCGCACTTGGATGTCACGTGACTAAGGTCAAGCTTCTTGGACTGAATTTGTACCTGTGAAGGAGGGAGTTTACAAAGAGGTTTATAACCATTTAATCACCACCATGTGGGGCAACAACACCAACACCAGTGAAGAATCGGATACCTGGCACCCAAATACATGAACAATTTGGACTAAAAATAATACCAGAAAGAAAAATAAGAAAGAAAGAAAAGAAAAGTGGAGGCATTTGGATTCCCTTGTGGCCTGAAATTAAACAAAATGTCATCACATATATATATATATTGCACCCCGTCTCCTATTTGCCACGTGTCCTTTGTTCACCTTTTAACTCCAGCTCTCATTGTGCAGTAATTAGACAAGCGGGTCTTCATGCTGGGCCAAGCCAGTGGTCTGTTAATGGGAGATTAGATAGTACATTTGGATGCCTGTTCAAGAGCCTGCAATTGACTCGTGAAAGTAGACAAGAGGGAGCCAATCACTATCTGTGCAGCACAGCCAATCAATTCATCACCTCATGGAGTACTGGGGGAACATAAACCATGAGAGGAATATACTGATTCAAGCCATTCCTTCCCCACCAGAGTGGAGACACACTGCCTGGAACCATGGTTACATGCCCCTTGGGGCCTTGGTGGCATGTTGTATGGTCCTGCTGACCAGGGATGAACATGGTCAGCCACGGTACTCAGGTCAGCTCCACTGTCCACATGTCCATCCACAGGGGTCCGAGGATCCAGGATGTGCTAAGAAAACAATTCCCCCAACCACGCACCAAATTCTGACCCTCCTATCGACATGGCAACATCTAGATTCACCTGACCAGATTGTCTATCCTCTTCCACATAAAGACACCACTCGAGTTCTGTATTTACACGTCCCTTACACACAACAGTCCTGTATTTACACGTCCCTTACACACAACAGTCCTGTATTTACACGTCCCTTAGACACAACAGTCCTGTATTTACACGTTCCTTACACACAACAGTCCTGTATTGACACCTTCCTTACACACAATAGTCCTATCTATTAGGGGTGGGAATCGTTTACTATCTCACGATTTGATTCGATTCCAATTTTGGGGGCCACAATTCGATTCAAAATCGATTTTCGATTAAAAACGATTTTCGATTCAAAAAACGATTTGATTTATAAAGATTTCTGCTTCAGTCTATAAAATCTGCATGATCTACAGTGTTCTTTGCAAGACAGAATGACAAATACAGAAAATAAAGTGTCTTTCAGTTTTAATTAACAAAAATAATGTGCTTTGGTAAATTAAAATGCTTTTTGTTGTGTTACCAAAATTCTTGAGCTTCATTTTGCAAGCTGTCAGGGCTGGCTCAGATGCAGTTCCCCCAGCCGTCGGTAGGGGCACCAGAGTCAGTCCCAGACTAAACCGGCGTAACCGTACGTTCTCAGCCAGTCTGCTTTCTCTGTGGTTGCTTCGCGTTAAATTGTGTCTCGCCACCTCTCTCTGTTATGCTTTCTCTTTACTTATTTGAGTGTCTATCTCGCTTCCTGACCCATCTCAAGTTTTCCCAATCCTGTATTTCTTCCTATCCGTTTTGCCTTTATTTTTGGGAAGGGTTTTATTTTGCTGCGGCGTTTTTTGCCAGTTACTTCTGCTGGCGTTCTTGGTTTCATTTTCGCGTTGCATTTATCTGCGCTGTTTTTTTAGTTACTGTTGTTATTTTGCTTCTTTCTCCCGTCTCTCTGCGGTTGAGTGTTATTTTCCACGCGTTGTATTTTCTATTTACTCCGTGCCCTCACGGTTTTTCTTTCTATTCTTTTGCGCGTTGAGTGTTCCGCGTTGTTTTGTTTGTTCGTTCTGGGTCGCTGTGCGCGTTTCCCTCTCGCTAATACATTTGACAAGTGTCAAACGGCACTTGGGTCCACCATATTATTTCACGCGGTGTCTACGTTCCCGTGCTCACCGCGTCAAGTTCGGTCTTCCCTGGCATTCGGTAAAAACCAAAATGAACCCATATTTTTGCCTTAAATGAAGATGGGACAGGTTGAATATCTCTTTCCTCCATAGGCCCTTTTCACAACAAAACGGAAATACGTCACCGCCGGGTAAAACAAGTTCCGGTACTCGCAGAAGATAGTCAATTCACCTCAGCATGGAGCGTGTGTTTACTTCATCCCTGTCGTCGCTGCCGAGACTGAATTTTAAATACGTTTCCAGTATCGTTGGAGAACATTCAACAACGAACGGTTCCAAGTTAAATAGAGGCTACAAATTTATTCACTTATACCAGGGTAAGCTAACACCAGCTAGCACTAGCTAGGTAACTAACTATTATTTAAGGTATAGCTGGTTCCATTAGTCATCCTACGGAGTGGTAAAACAGTCTATATTATTATGTTATATATTATAATATTACATATTATACTGACAGCTTTAGTTAACAATATCTAGCTAGGTTAAGCTGTGCGATTTTTGGCCCATTTTCAGCCGATTTTTCACTCGTGCGACTATTTTTGCGATCGGGCTGAGTTTCGGCTCAATTGCGTGTCGTGCATCATATAGTTTACACAGGTAAACGAGGAGCGATTCACACCTCACAACCAGCTCCCGATCAGAAATCGCAGCGTCGCAAGAATATCAAACATGTTTGAAATTCAAATCGCTCCTCGTGAGAGTATCGCACTGTTGAAGCAGCTCCACGAGCCAACTCTCCCTGCGATTTAGTCGTAGTTTGAGATGGAGCTGAGTACATGATTTAAAATATCGTACAGTGTACGCCCAGCTTTAGCAAGCCAAGGGACGTCAGCTATTGATTGTTTGGTTTACATCAGTATCAATAAAGTTCATGACACACACCAAGTTATTACGTGTTATTGTTTATTCAGTGTCCAATATAGTCGACAGCAAAGTGATGGTCAGAGCTGGATGCTACCGAGCAGAGCTGGATGCTAGCGGATCACAACTAGTTTCAGAGCCGTTTCAGTGGAACAGTTGCTGTCCGCATTTGAAAGAGCAAACTCTCGACTAGTAGATGTCCGTGGTGTACTGCCAGCCGAGAACTTGCTCTTTTCTAGCTAGATGCTATCGGATCACGGCTAGAAGCTAGCGAACCGGGGCTAGAAGCTATCGGATCAGGGCTAGAAGCTATCGGATCACGGCTAGAAGCTATCGGATCACGGCTAGAAGCTATCGGATCACGGCTAGAAGCTATCGGATCATGGCTAGAAGCTATCGGATCACGGCTAGAAGCTAGCGAACCGGGGCTAGAAGCTATCGGATCACGGCTAGAAGCTAGCGAACCGGGGCTAGAAGCTATCGGATCGGGGCTAGAAGCTATCGGATCACGGCTAGAAGCTAGCGAACCGGGGCTAGAAGCTATCGGATCGGGGCTAGAAGCTATCGGATCGGGGCTAGAAGCTATCGGATCACGGCTAGAAGCTATCGGATCGGGGCTAGAAGCTATCGGACCGGGGCTAGAAGCTAGCGAACCGAGGCTAGAAGCTAGCGAACCGGGGCTAGATGCTATCGGATGACGGCTAGAAGCTAGCGAACCGGGGCTAAAAGCTAGCGAACCGGAGCTAAAAGCTAGCGAACCGGAGCTAAAAGCTAACGAACCGGAGCTAAAAGCTAGCGAACCGGAGCTAAAAGCTAGCGAACCGGGGCTAGATGCTATCAGACCGGGGCTAGATGCTATCGAACCGGAGCTAGAAGCTAGCGAACCGGAGCTAGAAGCTAGCGAACCGGGGCTAGATGCTAGCGGGTAACAGCTAGATGCTAGCGGACGTACGTGTACTCCCAGCCGAGAGCTTGATCTTTCAAACGCGGACAGCAACTGTTCCACTGAAACCGGCTGGGAACAGTAACAGTACCGGGGACAGTAACAGTACTGGGAACAGTAACAGGGAACAGCACCAACTTTTAGCCGCGAGCTTTAGCCGTCTGCAGCAGTGAAATGCTGGCTACACACAAAGATGCTCCGTATCACAAAGTTTTCCCCATTCATCTCTCCTAATTGCACAAACCCATTTTCTTTTCTGCTCGTCGTCAGCCGAAAAACCGTAGAAACTGAGATACGACTGTTTTTGCTTCGAGATCGAGCACCCTGGTGCACTGCAAAAGCTCTTGTTATTGGACTCTGCCATTGTTTAATGTGTAACGGAAGTAACTTTACCCTGCAACGAGAGCTTCCGGAAGAAAAAATGCGGAAGTGTGAAAAGGGCCTATTTGTTTTGAAACTTTTCCGCACATGAGTGTGTCCCAGAGTCTGCTGCGTAAAGTCTCGCGTAATTTTGTAATTACGTAACGCGAGACTTCACCACGACTTAGAATCGATTTTGGGACATTTAAAATCGATTCTGACTCGTAGTAAATGAGAATCGATTTTTGATATATGAATCGATTTTTTGGCACACCTCTACTATCTATCTATCTATCTATCTATATATATATATATATATATATATATATATATATATATATATATATATATATATATATATATATATATATATATATATACACACACACACACATGCACACAAATATGATTTCAGGTGAGTAAATGCAGTGTAAGAGATTTAGAGATATTCTAAATTGTAGCAAAGTGCTTGCACAGCTGATGATGGACCTCTGTCTGAAACATCCTGCTTATCTGAAAACTCTGTGTACTTCACTAGAATACACACACACACACTAGCTGATTAAATGAGTTGGTTAGAGCAGCTGTTCAGAGCTTCAGCAGGCGTTCAAACACAGTGATTTATGGATGAGTGAGAAACACTGGGTTATGGAATGTGAAGTGGAGCAGGTACCTCCGCACACTTCAGTACTGTGCAGTCATTATATCACAGACCCCCCCCACACACACCCTCAAATACACAAGCATGCACACACACACACACACACACACACACGTTAGCCAACGTTAATCTAGGCTGACATCTGCTAGTACACTGAAAAGTCAAGCAGAGCTGACAAAACCTATTCTGAACAGATCTGCCCTAACTGTGGGTCAACTGTGTCTCAGTGGAACTGTGGGCTAACTGTGTCTCAGTGGACCTGTGGGCCAACTGTGTCTCAGTGGAACTGTGGGCTAACTGTGTCTCAGTGGAACTGTGGGCTATGTATGTGTGTGTGTGTGTGGGTGTGTGTGGTATGCATATTCATGAGTTTTATCACCAACGGGAAGAAAGAAAGAGGTTGTGATACCAAACTCATTAAATCAAACATTTGTAATGACTGAGGAAAATCACACTGAAAACAATGTCAGTATTTCTGTAAGAACCTGAAATAAAGAAAATAACCTTTAATATTTCTGGGAACTTATTATTGTCCAATTTCAGCAAACAGCAAATCTCCTCCTTGTTGGTATATTTTGACATGTTTTGTGTGAATTCCTCCTGATGGATGTCAGGGTTGGTGGCTACACCTGTGCTGCTCCGAGAGTGAACACATACACCCGTGACTCTGGCCTGCTCATGCTGTAGAGAAAAACCTCACAGCGCTGTGCATACACACGACTGACAGAGTAGAGAAGAAGAGTCAGAAACAGAGAGAGAATCGGCTGACAGAGAAGGTGGGGGGGACAACGGGCGGAGGGATGACGACGTCAGAGACGGAGACGTCGGACCTGAGCAGAACCGTTTCAGATGGACCATACCGGACTGCCTGCCTGAGAATATGCCACGCGGCTGCAGCAGGGCCTCATGGGAGCGTGGCCCCACCTGGCGCCCCCACCAGCAGGGGGCGCCACTTTGCACATGTCTCTGGAGAGTAAGAAAAGCAGGCGGGCGGAGGGAGAGAGCGAGTGCTACATACATTGCCTCCTTGAGGAGAATGCTTCACATTATCCTTGGATCCACACTTTGATTGTACATGAGTGAAGTCCATCTTCTTGTTTTCAATTTGAATCTATATGGAGATGGAGATGGAAACACACACAGACACACACACACACACACACACACACATACATTAGCTGCCTCACTGCGGAGATGGACAACAGAACAGAAATGACAGTGGACTGCTGGGAGCTGTGGCGTTGACCAGCCGTGAACGTCTGGGAGTTTGTGTGTCCCTCGGCCCTCAGGGAGAGGGCATACGAGGACCACGGCACGACGCTGGGACGAGACACGAGACGAGACGAGACACGAGACGCGCTCTCCCCCGAAGAGCAACCCATCCGTTTAATTCATTCATCCGCACAGGAGAGAGGATGAGACAGCACAGACAGAGCTATCCACCTTCCTCTTTACCCAGGCACTGAACTGTGGGACCGCTGGAGGGATTATGGGAGAAGGATGAATGTGGATGCATGGAGGGCTGGATGGTTGGGTGACGGTCTTTCAGCAGGAGGAGACGACTGGAACTCGGCTGTGAGACCTGCTCATGTGCTCCTGAACCTGTTCAGCTCTGTATTCATGCTTCTGAAAGGCGTGAAGTCAGGGATTCAAAATACTTTCTAATGTCCTACATAGAAAAAGACACCTGGATCGGTTCAGTAGCCATAATTGAGATGGCAACAACTTTCACACAAACAGACAAGGTCTGTTTTACAGACAAGATAAAAAAAAAACACCTTTCAAAATGTCATTCCTGATCAAATCATCTACATTAAAACTGAAGTGTGAAAAACTAGCAAATAAGGCTAAAGGTAATCCAATCATTTACTGCGCCTGAACAAGCCAGAGAATCTGGATGGCTGATCTGCTCAAGTTCAGTGCTTGTAAATGCTGCAAAGCCGCACAAACCCAATGACCAAACAGAACCTTGCACTTCGCCAAAATGAAGCCCGCTCCACCCGCACCGCCCGACCCGCCTCTGTCCCTCGGAGAGACGCACACACACACATGCACATAACTACATATAAACACTGTGCTCCTTACAGGGAGAGATTCTGCATGTCTGGTTCCAGCTCATCATTCAGTATGTTAGAGAACGCAGATCTCCACTCTCATTAAAGACCCTCGAGGGAACCTGAGCTCACAGGACGCCGTGACCGCCCGATCCACAAACACCCACAAATCCATTCGTGAAGCGGGAGAGCGCCGTGAGGGAGAGCCGGTTGCCATGGCGCTGCCGGGTCGGAGCTGGCCGTCTCGCTAACTCAGACTGTGCGCATGGCCGCGTGACCCAGTCCTGCCTGCCGGGGTCCTGCGTCACTCATCACGAGCCGGTCGGCTCGCCCGACTGGCCAGAGCGTTGATCCACAGAATCGCTTCCAGTGAGGCGGGGGTGGGGAACGTGTGTCCGGGGCCAGATGGCTTGTAGTGCTGGAGGAGTATTGTAACCTTTAACCCCACCGCGAGGCCGTCCAGTCCCTGACGAGTCCCCACATGCCCTGCGTTCACCTCACATGCACTGTGGGTGCAGCTCCAAACCACACTGATCACTGCCAGATCCAGTCTTTGGACTCTCGAAATGGTTAGTATGTAAACAGCACAAACCACCACGGTCTCTAAAGATTTGCACTGTGGAAAACATTTGTCAGTTGATTGTCAGCTGCATACCAGTTCCACATTTTTTATAAAAAGTACCTCATCAAAATGGATTATCATTTATAAACATAAATTGCATGTATGGCCATCACTTATGACTGCTAGTTGGATATGTAAACCTAAATGCTACAACAGGCCCCGCTCTGAAATCTGTAGCGCCACAGCGCCCCCAGCTGGCCCCCAGACAGCGGAGACGTCATTTCACCTTCGCTGCTGTCTGACACAGGGCTGTCTGCATCCGACTGCCACGTGACACAGAGGACATGTCCTTGCACCCTTTGTCTCCAAAGCTGTGAGGTTTGTGTGCGTGTGCATGCATGTCTTTGTACGTGTTAGTATATACATCGTACATAACTGCAGATGACTTGGGGTGTGCGCGTGTATGCGTTTGTGTGTTTGCATATGCATATTTTCAGATATTTGAGTCTTCAGTGGAAAAGCCTGTTTCCTGCTTTTTTTGTAGACAGAGGAAACAATTTCCAAGCATCTTGAAATTACAGGATTTCACGAGATTAGAGACTCAGTCTTTGTTGCTGCTTCAACTCGTGTCAGACACGTGGAGATAAACAACCCGTGAACCCGTGAGGGAGATTTGAGCTGCTCTTACAGAGAAGCAAACACAGGGAACCATCACACCGCGAAGGCAGCGGGTCTCCTGACGGCAGCGGCGCACAGACGTACCTGACCCCCTTTGGGCTGGTATTTGATGTTCTCCGTGGAGCCGATCTTGGACCTGACGTTCCTGAGGTCGGGCAGGGGCTGGTTGATCACGCGCAGCTGCTTGGGTGTGGTGGCGGGCGATTTGGGAGGAGTGCGGATGATGGCCACCTTCTTCTCCTGAGAGAGCAGACTGAGGGACTTGGGCGTGCCCGGCGTGCGGGGCGTGCCCGGGGTGCGGCACGAGTAGCTGGGCGGGGTGCCGGGCGTGACAGCAGCAGAACCGGGCGTTCGGGGCGTCGAGGTGCCGCTGCGGGCGGATCGGGACCGGACTGGCACCGAGCCTGAGGGGAACGGCCAGTGAATGGATCACAAAACCACATCTACATGTGAGGAATGGTATTGCAGGCATAAATGCAACACTTTACCTGTCATACTGGGTGACCTGCCAGTCCTGTGCTCCGCTCTGACTTCAGTGCGGAAGGCTATGGGAGGGGAGAGAAGGCGGGGCATGGAGGGGGGCGGGGCCAAAAGAGGAGTTATATCTCTTGGTTCGATGCCGTTTATTGTATTGGCACTATGAGAAGATGACAAAGCACTTTTGTATGTCGATACAATATATTGATGTGGATAAAAGCGTGTGCAAAATGATGTAAATGTGTGTGTGTGTGCACATGCATCTTACACGTAGGTCTGCGCGGTGCTGTGGACCCACTGCTGGTGATGGACGTAGAGCTCTCTTCTTGCTCGGCGGGGTGTGTGCGGCGGGACAGGATGGATGCCGGCCGAGGCAGAGATGACCGCTTCTCCGGGCTCCGAGAGCCTCCATCCTGAGTTCAGAGGAGGCAGAGATCAGTTTATGCTCTGACCGCAGCACCTAAACAACTGACCACAGCAATCACACCGTTCAAGATGGGACACGTGTGGTGGCCACGCTGGAATTTCCAAAGCAATTAAGCTAAATGTTTGGTTCTTTTTAAACATGAATTTGTTGAACCGTAACTCCATTCATGTTCGGGGATCCTTTATTCGACATTTATTCTGCTGTAGTTGATTTGACACTAAACATCTATATTGCTTCCTGTCCTTACCTTGCCTAAATGACTGTTAAGTAAAGGTGAGTCTTGTGGACCTGCCCAGAGTGGGTGTGGCTGGCAGGTGGCTGCCTCCACCAATGGGCTGGCAGAGTTGGGCAGAACCGGATGAAGAGTGGACGCCCACATTTTAGAGGTGGGGATCTTTGTTAGTGATGTTGAACTGGGGGTCTGTGATGGACAGTGCATTGGAAATGGAAAAAGACAACAGTTTCTTCATGCAGAAACAAATTTTAATGAAACAGTGGGGAAGGAATATCATGGGAGAAAAGATTATTTCAAAACCAAATGAGATAACAACACAGTAACAACACAACGACATTTATGGAAAATTAAATAACACAACACCAGACATTCAGCTCCGGCATGCACAACTAGAACTGTGTGAAACACTATTCAGCATCGGTCTGGGGGGGAGGGACGGGACCTGCCGGGAGCATCACTCTCTCCTGATCAGCATGCACGTTCAGTGGAGCAGGGGGAATTTAAGAAACACAGTGACTTGAGGTGCAGTCATAGTAGGCCAGCACCCACAGACAGTTAGAGGCCATAAAACGGTCAGGAAAGTCCAGGACCACATAGAGCGTGGCATTTGAAGCAGGAGTGAATCTGCATTTGAGGAAAATAACTGCAATTATGTGAAGAAGTAAGTCTAAATTGAGACGCCCAGGGGTCTGTAGTGGCAGGAAGATCAGAGCCGAATAAATACCACAGCTCTGATAACACGAGGGCGGGCACCCCAGCGGCCTCTCCGCGGAAACGAGCTCGTACGTCGCACCACGAGATGGACAACCTTGGGGATATGGGTAACAGAAGCAGGCGAGCGAGCCGCACTGGTGGAAATGATGGGAAACGGCACAGACAGAATGCGCTGGGCGATGAAAATGATGACAGACGGCCTGATCCGTCCTGCATGCTCTGGATTTCGGACAGTGTTGGATGTACTATGATTGTTGATTATGATTGTTGATATGTTGATTACATTTCCTATTGCATGTCCATGTGGCCAAAAATTACATAGAGATATTTTTTTGCTGACAACAAAGGTGAAAGATACAATGGCGGGGAATTTCATAGCGCTCAGTACAAAACTGATTAACCCTCTCATATAAGAGGTGAAAATGTGCAAGATTCATAGTACTTAATAAATGTTGTAGCATCGCTGACTCCAGCATGAAGGACTCCAGCGAGTTCATGAATGGTGAGAGCTTCAGCTGTCTGTCCATATAGGAAATACTGAACAGACTGCATCATACCTCTGAACCTCTTTAACCTCAATTCAAATGGTTCATGTTTAGACGTGGTCATGTAACAGATACTTACAGATGCACGATCTCTGGACTGTCTCACTGCACTGAGGGGCTGACGTCCATCTGCTGACACTGGAGAGAAAGAGGGGGATATAAAGAGAGAGAGAGAGAGAGAGACTGGGATTGTGAGTATTTATTCTTTAAAGGTTTATAGAAACAACTGTGAGAAATGAAGGACATGCAGACAAATGCACAAACATTTGCTCCCTTTCATCAAACGCTCAACAAGTAATATCCACAGCATACATACAGGATTCATACAGCATACATACAGGATTCATACAGCATACATACAGGATTCATACAGCATACATACAGGATTCATACAGCATTCGTTCAGCAAATTTACAACAAAGACGGTGCACTGCAAGTGTATTTTAAAGCATAAACTATAGCTTCAGTTATTGTGAATCTCCTTTGTAACTGTAAGACAGTAGCCTTGATGCTTGATGCTTAGTTCAACCCACAACTGACAGAAGCTGCCTTGAGGTTTTCTGGTGTAGTATTATCCAGACTTTAAAAACTGCTTTCATTACATAAGGAGGGTTTGCTGTAACTTCTAATTGGGCCTCTGCAGCAACTTACTAGATTTTAAACATACATTCAAACTCAATTTCCAGAGAGAGGGTGGGGGCCTCTTTCTCTTTCCTCTGATCCTCCCTTTCTCTCTTTCTCTCTCTCTCTCTGATTCTCACTTTCCGTGCAAGGCCATATTATTTCTTAGCAGGCCTATAACTTTAAAGCAGCAGTTGCCTGGCAACCACTGCAGATATACTACCGATCTAACAAGCTTCTTCAGCATATGAACTGCTACCCACAGTGGAAGCCCATGTTTCTATAGAGAAATACATCCTACCGCAACTCACCCATCACAGTCACACTTCAGCGATGTCACAGTCATACACATTAGTCCAAGAGGCAGCACGTGCTTAGTGATTAAAAACACAAAGGAACTTCACAGTGTGATCACGGTTCATTGCCAAACGTAGGGATGAGAAGCGGAGATGAACGTGGAGACCAAAGTGGAGAAAGCAAAACGACAGATCGATAAGCTGGAAGAGAAATTCACTGAGCACAGACAGCAACACTGAAGCACATTTCAAAATCAACACAACACTTCACTTAAAGAAGAATCAAGATCTATGAGCAAAACAACTACAAAACAATAATGGCAATAAAAAAAAAAAACAAAACAAAAGAAACAAACCATGAAGCACATGGACAAACATAACTCCTAAAATGGCATGCCAATGTACACGTCTGCCAGCCACACTGCATGAAGCAGCCTCCCTGTCTGATCACCTGTGGGTTTCCGTTTAGCCCAGACGTGGTGTTGAGGAGGCCTAGCGTGTCTTACGGCGGGCTTTAAAACACTCTTCCGTGAGGGAGAGCGGCTCTGAATGTCAGATTTTTTTGTGAGCTCAACCTTCTTAATCACAGCTATAAAAGGGAAACAGAGAGTGAGTGAAAGAGGTAGCACCAGGACCCAGGACCTAAGACCCAGAATCCAGGACCCAGGACCTACAATTCAGGATCCAGGATCCCGGACCCAGGACCCAGGATGTTAGATCATTCATACATGCCTCTTGAAATAACGAATAGTGCACCTACTCAAAGTGGGTCACAAACTTATTCAAACAAAAAAAATCGAATAACAGATAAATTTTTTTGTATGTACATAATTTGCTATTTGGTCAAGAATATTACAATAATCTTACATAATGTAATACAATTCTGGTAAATACTTTGCCAAAGTTAACAGTCATTCCTGCATCAGAAACCTTTTTTCTTCTTTGTCTCCTCCCTCTGGATGGGCACTGGCTCCTTGCAGGCAGGTTTACGTTCAGGGGTGGAGATGCGACCCTTGACCCTGCCACTCTTAGACTTCTGCTTGACTTGCTTCTCAGTGGGAAGCTTCTTGGCGGGGCTGAACGTCCTCGGGAGCGGCTCAATCCTCTCTGTTGCCAAGCTTTTATCATCGTCCGCTGAGATTAAAAGGTAAATGGATGAAACTCAGATTACGAGTGAAATTAGACAAGAGCTGACAGAAATCACACAGCTGTAAGAAATTAAAATGCTTATATTTATGATGAACAATCAGCTGAATTCTTTGCATCATAATAAAATCTGGTCATACTTTAATTGTAACAGAAATGTGATTATTTTAAACCTATTCCTGTTTCTGCTTTTAAATGCTAAATAAAGAAAATAAATAGAAAGAAAATACTAGTCACCTTGTGTGTCCACCCAGGAACTGTCCAAGATGGAGTCGTCCATGGTGGTCTCATCTTTGTAGTCATCGTAGCTCTCAGTAACTCCCTCACTTTCTGGCACTTCCTTCGGAAGGCACACAGGAGCTTGCACAGATTCTGGGACATCTGGAACCTCGTCAAGGCTAGCAGCTTCTAGCTCTACTTCCTGGGCCATTTCCACTGACTCTTCTTCCTCTTCTTCCTCTTGGAGTAGCTGAGGGGGCTCCTCCTCAGGAGGAGCAGAGAATCGTACACTGTGACTAGGTTCCTCTCGCTCATCGATGGTCTGCACCACCGTGATGAAGTCATCTTCCACGGTCACTACAGACTCGATGGCCGCTCGAGGTTCTGCGGTCTCCTCTACTGCTGCCTCGGCCCCTTGAACCTCCTCTTGCTCTTTTTCCTCCACTTCAGTCCTAGTCATCTCTGCTTCAGCCTGCTTTGATTCGGCCTTTTCTGCGGCAACCTTTTCTGTTTGAACCAACTCGGTTTCAACCTTTCCTGTTTCAACCTGCTGTGTTTCAGCCTTTTCCAGTTCAACCGTCCCTGTTTCAGGTGTCTCGATCTCAAGCCTGTCTGTTGCAGCCTCCCCTGTTTCAAGCTTCTCTGTTTCGGGCTTTTCCATTTCAATGGTGTCTTTTTCAGTCCCCATTATCTCGGTCTCAGGCATAATCTCTGGCACCAAGTCATCAGGCTTAAGTGGTTTTGCTTCCTCCATGAGTTCCTCAGGCTCCTCAGCTAGTTCTATTTCATCTTCCATATATTGTGCCTCAGGCTTCTCAGCCTTCACAAGATCTGACTGCACCAGGTCCTCACCAGTAGCCTCCTTCTCCTTACTGGGTTCAACTAAGAGTTGATCCTCTTTAGTGGATTTCTCAACAGATCCAGCAGGTGACAATTTCATTGGCTCTGCTTTCAGAGCCTCTTTATCCTCTGCTGGTTTAGGTTTCTCTGCATCAACTTGCATCTTCTCCTCTTCTGGAGCACTCTCCACTGATGATGTTGGGGAGGGTTTGATTGGTCTTGCGATCCTGTGTTTAGCAACTCCAGTGAGCTGGTACACATCTTCTGCATCTACCTCCTCATAGGCTTCCTGGTGCACCAGGTCTGGCTTGTTCTTCACCTTCTCCCTCAACTCTTGGAGTTCCCGCTCCTCCTCTACACTTAAAGGCCGGTCCTCCATTTCTAGCTTGCGGATTTGCCTCTCGTAATCGGCGATTTCAGCTTCCTGCTCAGCCATAAGCTTGGCCTGGGCATCAAGACCAGGTCTGGCCTCTTCCAACGTGACTGTTACAGTTGGAGTGACAAAAGTGTCCCCTTGCTTTTCTGGTTGCTTGGCCTCAATGGTATCGTTCTTGCTGGGCTCTTCTGCTGTGTCCTTCTCTTCATCTGCTTGAGGGGCGATTTGCTTAAATGTTGAGCCCTCTTTTCCACTGGGAACCGGACCTGCATCTTTCTCCACTGAGATCATAGTGTTGAAGATCTGCATTGGTGGGGATTCCATTGGACTGTGCACATCTGCAGGAGACGGCATGGGACCCGAATACTCACTGAAAACACAGTATCCCTGCTCCTCTAATTGACCCTCACTTTTTGTAACTCGCTGACTCTGGCTGCCCTGAAGCAAATGAGCTAATGAATCGCTCACAAGGGCAGGCATGTCTGCTGGGACTGACTTCCTCCTCATGATCTCAGGGTCAGTGTTCTCAGACATCAGCCTCGATCGATTACCGGCCAAGTCTAGCATTTCAGGTAGATCTGGTGCCATCACAACACCACCATTTTTGCAGGAGTACTTGGTAGGTATAGGAGACTCTGGGGATTCTGACTGTGGACTTGTGGGTTTGACATCACCTACTGTCTCTTGGGGAGGGGAAGTGGTTGGAGTTGGGATGGAAGCAGATGTCTCCAGGATCAGCGGTGGGAAAGAGGGAGGTTTCTCCACTGATGGAGTCGTGATGGGAAGGTAGTCAGCAGATTCATCTAGGCTTCCGCTGGTATAAGACATGATATCAGTTGCTAAGGGGGAGAAGTTCCTGGGACGCCCTTGACCTCCACTCTGATCCATAGCTCCGATGGTGATATTTAGGGAATAGCTTCTTTGTTCCAGGGCCAGTTTTCCGGGAGAGAGTCTGCAGTCATCCCTCGCTTCAGCATGTGGGAAAACGTTTGGCTCCTCTGTTGTACCCTTTTGATTTTCAGGCTTTTCATCCACCTGAGCTAGGGAACTGTAGCTGATTTCTGGAACTGAAACAGCATTTTCTGTCTCATCCAATGCAGCACTAAGCTCATAATAACCTTCGCCTTGGCTTCTGGCTTCATCTGATTTCAGTGTTGTAGTCTCGAAGTAAGCAGACATTCCAGATTTGTCTTTAAATTGCTCTTCATCTTTATCAAAGTTAGGAGAGTCTTTTCCAGGCACTTCTGGAGTTTTGGCACTTGCTGTAATTTCTATCTTCTTGTCTCCAGTAATGATTGATTCTACTTCCAGTGATTTCTCTTCATGTGTTGGAGCTTTACTGAACTTGGGTTCATCTGAAGGAGCGAGATTCTCAATACTGAATGGTGAATCAGCCTTGTGAGCTGAAGCATCCATAGGCTCTTTGGTTTGCCCCTGGCCATTTGGAGGAATAGCAAAATCCTCAGTGCCAATCAGGGTGGGTAACAGGGCGTCTGATATGCCTTTGTCAGGAACAACACTCTGGAAAGACGGCAGGTCTCCAGGATGCACCTCTGACAGCGTGAAGTCCATGCCGACCGGTGAGGTCCTCTCGCCACAGGGCTTCTCTGGGTCCATCTTCACAGCTGAAAGCAAATCTTAAGTGATCTGGTTGTGCTGCATCACTGCGGATTTGCCAGGCCGACCACCACACAGACAAGCAAAGCCCAACACCGCACACGACGTTCAGCATGGCGGATGAAACAAACCAGCACATACCAAGTCAGTGACGCCCGAAGTGATGGTATGGACCAACATGCAAAATGCTGGATGGATGAGATCCACACGTTGATGATGAAAGGTGACTTGGCCTGATACACAGCAACTGTCAGGGCTCCACACATGAATTTGGATGGATTTAATCATATTAAATACAGTTGATATAAACTTGTTTATTAAATACAGCATTAGCACCATTAGAGATTGTAGTGAAAATTGCAGCGAAGTACCCAGAAATTCCAGAGATACAGGACGTTTCAGAAAGTGCTTGCACAACTGATGATGGGTGTCCTGTTTCTGAGGAAACTCTATGTACTTCACTATATATAAATAAATTTTTTTTGTGTAAACTATAAATGACATGATCTTGTTCAACAAATCAGAGGGAAAAATCAGCTTGTGAAAGCTTGAACAGTTTGTGAAATCTGTGAATATGTATTTTATCTGATATAAATAAAATAATACAAAATTAAAGACTTGGGCATGATACACATTTTAGGTTTTGGAATAAAACTGAATAAATGTCTTGACAATGACAAATAAAAAGGAATGTAAACAAAAAGCTAAATAAACACATAAAAAACACATTGGATTTCAACCAAATCTTGCATTAAATAAAACCACAGCATGCTGTATAGAAACCACCATTCACGAGCAATGGAGCTGGTCAAAAAGACTGAAGAATGAATGAGAGGTGATGCAAAAGCTCAGCCTGGCCGCAGGAGCCGAGAGGAAGCAGTGGAGGAGGCGTCACCAGGAAACAAGACAGCAATCGCACTGAAAAAACAGCAGTTAGGCAAAAGGAGCAAGGAGAGCGGGAAAGGAAAAGAAAAGGTTGAAGCAACACGCAGCCCTGGCCACAGAAGCGGATCACCATCAGGCCTGTGATGCCCGGCAGCAGCAGCAAAGAAGAGGACATACTTCCACACTCCCTCAAGCTTGTGTTTGTCTTTTTCTTTTCCCTTTTTTCTTTTCTTTTGGAAAGCGAGAAGAGAAACATGCAGGCTGAAGAGGGTGGGAGGACACACCTTTATCAGGGTTCTCGAACCTCTCTGGCTCCTCAGTGCTCCCGTTAGGAGCTCCTGAGCCAGCAGTGAGTGCCTGGTTCTCGGCCTGCGGACAGGGCAAAGCCTGGGCCTCGCCTAGCACCTCTGCCTGCTCTAAGAGCTCGGATGGGGATTCCTGCTCAGGCTCCTCCCCACTCCACAGCTCCTCCTCCTCCTCCTCCTCCTCCTCTAAGGCTTCTGCAGGAGTGTCCTCCTCTTCCTCCTCTGCTGCGGAAAGAGCCTCTATGGTCTCTTCTTCTTAACAGACAGGGGGACAGGTGTAACGTCAATACTACGGGACAACACAGACTTGGGCTACAGGCGCTGGAGAGATCGGGACACTTTCAGCTCTGATGAGAATTGAACTAATCTAGACGTTGCATGTGTACTGTTTCAGTATGAATATGGCACGTGGGATCCCCTCAGGTTAATAATAACCATCATTGTATCACTGAGTAGCTTATTATAAAATATGGATACAGTTCTACATCTTAGAAGATTAGCAATCCATTTATCAGATATATATTATATACAGTATCTTAACTTTCACAGTGTAGTGCAGTTTGGGGCTTTAGGGACATCTCCTTTACCATCCTGTCATGTAGGAGGGGGCAGGAAGGCAACTTAGATACAGATATGAATGAAGCGTTGAAAATAGTGGTGTAATGATCATAGCTGGCAAGGCCCTTGGAGTGAGGGGTCTTTTTGACTCCTTCTGAGTCACAGTGACTCTCCCTGTTTAGCACTGCAGTGCTTGGGATAACATGACAGTAAACATGTACTCTCCCCACCCCCCACCCCCAGCAGCATCCACACTGCTCTCTGGTTAAATCTGTGATGTACCCCCTTATTTAACTGCTCTTCGATTTGTGGGACTACGTGTGTTAATTTTAAATGTTACAACCTTATCTGTGGATGAGGGCACAGTACAAACTCTAGAACTTCAACACCAGTTCTTATCCACGAGGGCGTAGCAGGGTTGTCTAGCTTTGGGACTTAACTGCGTGTGGAGTGCTAGTCTCAAAGCTGTCAAGAGCGAATTTGAGATTGAGACCAAGACGTCCTGCCTGGGCGAGACAGTCCCAAGTTATCAACAAGAGTCTGCAGCTCAGGACGTCTTTAGGAAAGCTACTGGGAGTGATACTGGGAGTGAATGCTGGGAGTGATACTGAGAGTGAATGCTCGGAGTGATACTGAGAGTGATGTTGGGAGTGACACGCTGGTTCAGGGAGTGACACGCTGGTTCTGGGAGTTTTTGACACCCCAGATCAGCTCTCAGCAGACCGTCACAGAGAGGGACAGGAAGATATGGTCTGAGGTAGAGAGCAGGAGGACTGGGGGATTTTTGTGTGTGTGTGTGTGTGTGTGTGTGTGTGTGTGTGTGTGTGTGTGTGTGTGTGCATGAAGGCACACACCATCAGGAGAAGAGCTGAAAGTCTTCCTGTGATCTACAGCATGTGTACATCAGCAGGTGGGGAAATGGGTCGGAACCTGAATATGGGGGCGGGGCATGGACAGGTGGGTATGTTTTTGGGCCAGATGACAGACAGACAGACAGTCGGACAGACAGAAAGACGGACAGACCAAACAGGCAGAAGACAGAAATGCACAGCATGCTCAACTGACCTGCTGATGATGCCAGTCATGTGGCTCACACATCTTAACGCCATCAAAGACGACGGCTCCGGGCGTGCCGGGGTGCGTGACTACACACACCCTCTCACACCACGCACGCCTTCTAAACTGAGCCCAATGACTTGTAATGAAATGTCCCAAAAACGCGCAGACAAACAAAAGATAGGGCACGCCCAAGAACAAGGAACGCCCCACAGACAGAGCGCGCACAACACGACAGAAACAGAAGACAGAAGGAAGGGGAGGCTGAGAGAGAGAGAGAGAGAGGGGAGGAAGAGTAAGAGAGCAATAGAAGGGGGATAAAGAAAGGAGGAGAGGTCTGGAGAGGGGAGCAGGAGGGGAGGCGGGATGGCGGAGAGGAACCATGCGCGGTTCACCTTCGATCTGCCTAAAAGCTGCAGCCTGCCCTGGTGGGCCCGACCCCGAGAGGGTCCACTCGGGGCTGAATAAGGGGTGGTCATAGTACTCCTCGTCAGAGTAGTAGGGCTCATCCTCGGGCACTGAAACTGAGATGGAGGGGGCGAGGAACTTGCACCTCTCCCGAGAATTTTGGAAGCGGCGGAGAGGCCCTGCCTCCTCCTCATCCCCTACATCTACAAACAGACACAAGGAGAAGGAGCTGCAGGAAAATCCGCACACGGAGAGAGAGAGAGAGAGAGAGAGAGAGAGAGAGAGAGAGAGAGAGAGAGGGAGAGATAGAGACAGGGGGAGATGGAGAGAGAAAGAGGGAGAGAGACAGAGTGAGAGAGGGAGAGGGTGAGAGAGAAATAGGGAGATGGAGAGATAAAGAGGGAGAGAGAGACAGAGAGGAAGATGGAGAGAGAAGGAGGGAGAGAGAGAGACAGAGAGGAAGATGGAGAGAGAAAGAGGGAGAGAGAGAGAGACAGAGAGAGAGGAGGAGACAGAAAGAGAAAATTGGGGCAGACACAGGGAGAGAGAGAGCACAAGGTGGGGAGAAACAAAGAGAGAAATGGGGCAGATGGAGAGAGAAAGAGAGAAAGGAGCAGAAAGAGAAGAAGATCAGGGGATACACAAAGTGACAGAAAGTAGAAAAGGACACAAGTGCTCAGGCAGAAAAAAGTGAGGAAGACTAAAAAGGAAGTGGAGAGGAGGCCCAAGGTGATGAAGGGCAGAGAGAGAGAGGAAGAGTACGAAGGAAGAGTATGGAGGAAGAGAGGAGATGCACGGTAGCGGCAAAAAACATAAAGACAGAAAATAGTACCACTGATGCACGATACTGGAGTCAGAGAGACTCAACGAAAGTGAGAAAGAGACACACACACACACACACACACACAACACAGATACACACATATACACGAGACCAGAAACACAGACATCTGCTGTGGTGGCACCATGTCATTCTCATACAGCATGAAGGAGCTTCACTTTAAAGCTGATATGAAGATCAGATAACATCCTCCAATGAGTGAAAGCCATGGAACCAGGAAGACCCACTGAGTCAATCAGAATTGCTTGAACATTTCCTTCCCATATCCTGATTCTCCAGACTTTCTATAAGACGGTGATTAGCATTACAGTGGAGCAATTTCTGATGGGTCTGATTGGGAGTGGCTCCAGATGGATTAATGCTTGACTGACAGAGCAACAACCCTCTGGACATGAGCATTAATGGCAGGACTAAACAGTCTGGGTTCTCCCGGCCCGGGTGCCTCTCAGGTCCACACTGAGCATGTGCAGAGATATAGCAAAGGGCCCTGAAGAAGAGTTTCCATGTTGGTTTCCATGGCAACGTATAAGGTGTCAGAGGATAATCTGAGCACAGTGCAGACCTCCACTGGGTCGACCAGGGAGCTGTTACTACCACTGATGCAGTCAGAGAAATACACCACAATGCACAAACAAACAAACAAACACAGAAACAAACACACAAGCGCAGGCCCACAACGTTAACACGGCACCGACAAAAACACAGCATGCAGAGAGGAAAGAACAGGAAGAATGGGGGGGGGGGGGGGGGGTGTTCCCAAATCACCCGGGGGTTCATCGAGGGCGGAGCCACAGCTGGTCACATGCAGGGTGGAGGCTCCTGAAGGGGTCAGGAGTGTCGGTACGGAGACAGCGGGGTGATGGTTATGGAGGTGAGGGGACGCTGTTTTGAGTCCGGGCTGGTCTCCCCGGAGACTGTGTGATGAAAGTGAGGGGGCGTGTCCATAACATGTGCCGAGGACAAATGAGGAAGAGGAGGAAGTGGCCAAGTCAGCGCTGTGCGCACGTCTCCCCCAGTGTGGCGCTCTCTGGCTCCCCCTGCTGGGCAGGAGCTGGCGACTCATTGCGCAGTTGAGGTGACGGCCAGAAAAAAAGCCCTCATGGGACCCGCGATCGAGGAAGATGGAGACACACCCAGACCATGAACTCCATTTACACTCATATCTTTGTGCACGCAACCACACACACGTGCGAGCGTGCACTCACGCCCGCACACACACGCACCAGCCGCTGCAGACACGTACCTTGCTCCAGTGGGCCAAAGTGCTCAGCTGCAGGTGAGGGAGGTGGAGAAGGAGGCAGGTTGGCAGAATCTTCCACTGCGCACGCACGCACACACACACACACACACACACACACACACACACACACACACACACACACACACACACACACACACACACACACAAGGACAGGGTTAGGAGGATAGGATAGTGTGAGAGGCTTGGCATGGACAAACACCCACACTAACACACACATACATCATACGCACATCCAATCCCCCCCCCCCCAGACACACACACACACACACACACACACACACACACAGGCTGGGTTAGAGAGACAGGAGTACTGACAGGAGAACTGATGCAGATAACTCAGTGTACCCTGTGGCTTGTCTGTCTCTCTAAGGCTGGTGTCCCCCTGCGGCTTGTCTGTCTCTCTAAAGCTGGTGTCCCCTTGTGGCTTGTCTGTCTCTCTAAGGCTGGTGTCCCCCTGTGGCTTGTCTGTCTCTCTAAGGCTTGTGTCCCCCTGCAGCTTGTCTGTCTCTCTAAAGCTGGTGTCCCCTTGTGGCTTGTCTGTCTCTCTAAGGCTTGTGTCCCCCTGCAGCTTGTCTGTCTCTCTAAAGCTGGTGTCCCCCTGTGGCTTGTCTGTCTCTCTAAGGCTTGTGTCCCCCTGCAGCTTGTCTGTCTCTCTAAAGCCGGTGTCCCCTTGTGGCTTGTCTGTCTCTCTAAGGCTGGTGGATTGAAACATGTTACATTTACTCCACTACATGTACATTTATTTTAACATAGTCTGGCTAGTCCCACATCTTGCTATTTCAGGAACACTGACTCCACCAAAGTAGTTTGTTTGACAGCAGTGAGGTTCTATTACCCTACCTGAGGGCAGTCTGACAGCAGTGAGGTTCTATTACCCTACCTGAGGGCAGTCTAACAGCAGTGAGGTTCTATTACCCTACCTGAGGGCAGTCTGACAGCAGTGAGGTTCTATTACCCTACCTGAGGGCAGTCTAACAGCAGTGAGGTTCTATTACCCTACCTGAGGGCAGTCTGACAGCAGTGAGTTTCTATTACCCTACCTGAGGGCAGTCTGACAGCAGTGAGGTTCTATTACCCTACCTGAGGGCAGTCTGACAGCAGTGAGGTTCTATTACCCTACCTGAGGGCAGTCTAACAGCAGTGAGGTTCTATTACCCTACCTGAGGGCAGTCTGACAGCAGTGAGGTTCTATTACCCTACCTGAGGGCAGTCTGACAGCAGTGAGGTTCTATTACCCTACCTGAGGGCAGTCTGACAGCAGTGAGGTTCTATTACCCTACCTGAGGGCAGTCTGACAGCAGTGAGGTTCTATTACCCTACCTGAGGGCAGTCTGACAGCAGTAAGGTTCTATTACCCTACGGGAGGGCAGTCTAACAGCAGTGAGGTTCTATTACCCTACCTGAGGGCAGTCTGACAGCAGTGAGGTTCTATTACCCTACCTGAGGGCAGTCTGACAGCAGTGAGGCTCTATTACCCTACCTGAGGGCAGTCTGACAGCAGTGAGGTTCTATTACCCTACCTGAGGGCAGTCTGACAGCAGTAAGGTTCTATTACCCTACCGGAGGGCAGTCTGACAGCAGTGAGGTTCTATTACCCTACCTGAGGGCAGTCTGACAGCAGTGAGGTTCTTTTACCCTACCTGAGGGCAGTCTGACAGCAGTAAGGTTCTATTACCCTACCTGAGGGCAGTCTAACAGCAGTGAGGTTCTATTACCCTACCGGAGGGCAGTCTAACAGCAGTGAGGTTCTATTACCCTACCTGAGGGCAGTCTGACAGCAGTGAGGTTCTTTTACCCTACCTGAGGGCAGTCTGACAGCAGTAAGGTTCTATTACCCTACCTGAGGGCAGTCTGACAGCAGTGAGGTTCTATTACCCTACCTGAGGGCAGTCTGACAGCAGTAAGGTTCTATTACCCTACCTGAGGGCAGTCTGACAGCAGTGAGGTTCTATTACCCTACCTGAGGGCAGTCTGACAGCAGTAAGGTTCTATTACCCTACCGGAGGGCAGTCTGACAGCAGTGAGGTTCTATTACCCTACCTGAGGGCAGTCTGACAGCAGTGAGGTTCTTTTACCCTACCTGAGGGCAGTCTGACAGCAGTAAGGTTCTATTACCCTACCTGAGGGCAGTCTAACAGCAGTGAGGTTCTATTACCCTACCCGAGGGCAGTCTGACAGCAGTGAGGTTCTTTTACCCTACCTGAGGGCAGTCTGACAGCAGTGAGGTTCTATTACCCTACCGGAGGGCAGTCTGACAGCAGTGAGGTTCTATTACCCTACCTGAGGGCAGTCTAACAGCAGTGAGGTTCTATTACCCTACCTGAGGGCAGTCTGACAGCAGTGAGGTTCTATTACCCTACCTGAGGGCAGTCTGACAGCAGTGAGGTTCTTTTACCCTACCTGAGGGCAGTCTGACAGCAGTGAGGTTCTTTTACCCTACCTGAGGGCAGTCTGACAGCAGTGAGGTTCTATTACCCTACCTGAGGGCAGTCTGACAGCAGTGAGGTTCTATTACCCTACCTGAGGGCAGTCTGACAGCAGTGAGGTTCTATTACCCTACCTGAGGGCAGTCTGACAGCAGTGAGGTTCTATTACCCTACCTGAGGGCAGTCTGACAGCAGTGAGGTTCTATTACCCTACCTGAGGGCAGTCTGACAGCAGTGAGGTTCTTTTACCCTACCTGAGGGCAGTCTGACAGCAGTGAGGTTCTATTACCCTACCTGAGGGCAGTCTGACAGCAGTGAGGTTCTTTTACCCTACCTGAGGGCAGTCTGACAGCAGTAAGGTTCTATTACCCTACCTGAGGGCAGTCTAACAGCAGTGAGGTTCTATTACCCTACCCGAGGGCAGTCTGACAGCAGTGAGGTTCTTTTACCCTACCTGAGGGCAGTCTGACAGCAGTGAGGTTCTATTACCCTACCGGAGGGCAGTCTGACAGCAGTGAGGTTCTATTACCCTACCTGAGGGCAGTCTGACAGCAGTGAGGTTCTTTTACCCTACCTGAGGGCAGTCTGACAGCAGTAAGGTTCTATTACCCTACCGGAGGGCAGTCTGACAGCAGTGAGGTTCTATTACCCTACCTGAGGGCAGTCTGACAGCAGTGAGGTTCTATTACCCTACCTGAGGGCAGTCTGACAGCAGTAAGGTTCTATTACCCTACCGGAGGGCAGTCTGACAGCAGTGAGGTTCTATTACCCTACCTGAGGGCAGTCTGACAGCAGTGAGGTTCTTTTACCCTACCTGAGGGCAGTCTGACAGCAGTAAGGTTCTATTACCCTACCTGAGGGCAGTCTAACAGCAGTGAGGTTCTATTACCCTACCGGAGGGCAGTCTAACAGCAGTGAGGTTCTATTACCCTACCTGAGGGCAGTCTGACAGCAGTGAGGTTCTTTTACCCTACCTGAGGGCAGTCTGACAGCAGTAAGGTTCTATTACCCTACCGGAGGGCAGTCTGACAGCAGTGAGGTTCTATTACCCTACCTGAGGGCAGTCTGACAGCAGTGAGGTTCTATTACCCTACCTGAGGGCAGTCTGACAGCAGTAAGGTTCTATTACCCTACCTGAGGGCAGTCTGACAGCAGTGAGGTTCTATTACCCTACCTGAGGGCAGTCTGACAGCAGTAAGGTTCTATTACCCTACCGGAGGGCAGTCTGACAGCAGTGAGGTTCTATTACCCTACCTGAGGGCAGTCTGACAGCAGTGAGGTTCTTTTACCCTACCTGAGGGCAGTCTGACAGCAGTAAGGTTCTATTACCCTACCTGAGGGCAGTCTAACAGCAGTGAGGTTCTATTACCCTACCCGAGGGCAGTCTGACAGCAGTGAGGTTCTTTTACCCTACCTGAGGGCAGTCTGACAGCAGTGAGGTTCTATTACCCTACCGGAGGGCAGTCTGACAGCAGTGAGGTTCTATTACCCTACCTGAGGGCAGTCTAACAGCAGTGAGGTTCTATTACCCTACCTGAGGGCAGTCTGACAGCAGTGAGGTTCTATTACCCTACCTGAGGGCAGTCTGACAGCAGTGAGGTTCTTTTACCCTACCTGAGGGCAGTCTGACAGCAGTGAGGTTCTTTTACCCTACCTGAGGGCAGTCTGACAGCAGTGAGGTTCTATTACCCTACCTGAGGGCAGTCTGACAGCAGTGAGGTTCTATTACCCTACCTGAGGGCAGTCTGACAGCAGTGAGGTTCTATTACCCTACCTGAGGGCAGTCTGACAGCAGTGAGGTTCTATTACCCTACCTGAGGGCAGTCTGACAGCAGTGAGGTTCTATTACCCTACCTGAGGGCAGTCTGACAGCAGTGAGGTTCTTTTACCCTACCTGAGGGCAGTCTGACAGCAGTGAGGTTCTATTACCCTACCTGAGGGCAGTCTGACAGCAGTGAGGTTCTATTACCCTACCTGAGGGCAGTCTGACAGCAGTGAGGTTCTATTACCCTACCTGAGGGCAGTCTGACAGCAGTGAGGTTCTATTACCCTACCTGAGGGCAGTCTGACAGCAGTGTCCGGGTGCAGCTCCTGCTCTCCCTTCAGAACTGCCACCGCCTCAGCTGTCACCTCCTGCACGATCCGTGCCGACACTTGTTCTGTGTGATACACACACACACACACACACACACACACACACACACACACACACACACACACACACACACACACACACACACACACACACACACACACACACAGCTCCATCAGCACATCTCAATGATGTTCACCCCCAGCCCTAAGGACTGGACTGTCCCCTCTGCTCCAACACACCTTACTGAAGTCATTGGCTAATTATAAAGCCCTTCGTGCACCCAGGCGTGTCAGAGCAGGAAAACCAGTACCATACAGTGTAGCACTAAAGGCCACTGCTTTTCAGCCTCATGCACAGTAATGAGGACTAGCCTACCCCACACCCAGCACCTCCCCCACCTCTGAGCTCGGGGAGTCAGTGGAGGAGCTGCTGAGACCAGGGTAAGTACTGACCTCACCTGCTCCTCCACCACCGCCTACAGCTCTCATGCAGATACACCTCACTGCCTAACCTCCCAGACGTGATCCAAATTCACCAGGGTTCACTAGGGTTAGTCTCAGCGCCGGACAGCCAGTTTCATTTAAACCAGGTGAAATTCCCTCATTGTAGGGTAAAAAATAATGCTAAAATTTAAATCATATCGCACATCGCATGTTTTGTAAGGAGATTTCAGCCTTGGAGCTAAAGAAAAGGAATGTGAAATGGCATTTTTCATTCAGGTTCTAATTCAAATCTAACGAACCTGAGTCTGTGTTTCTAAGAAGACCTGAATGCAGTTAAAAAGCAAACGATAATACTTTTCAATAATTCCCTTTAATTCCATGTATTTTTTCCCTTCACTGAGCAGCATCTGAACATGACTGAGGACATCAGGATGAGCTAAACATTTTTCTGCATGTTGGACAGACATGGCGCTGGAACTGGCAGTATTGTGAGAGAACAAATTGTCATGGCAACAGTGGACAAAGCGAGATTGCAATTACACAGCAGACTTTATCCACCCCACGGTTTCACACAAATCTCAAAGGGTTAGAGATCATATATCACTGATTCAGCTTTGTCTAAGAGAAATTAAAATCTTTGCTTTCAAATTCATCTGTCATATATTTCTGTGGAGTAATTAAAACATTATTCATTCATTAATCATTATTCATTATTCATATAATTATGCGATTTCTATAAAACCTTATAGGAGATATGTAAATGTGAGGAAAGGCGAATCAGCGCATTTTACAACACATTGAGGAGTTGTCTGGCATGTTGAACAATTTTCTAAACCAATCATTTTCTAACAATCGTCCTCGAGACACTAGGCCGTCCATTAGAGGCTTTTAGAAAATTACGGATCTTCACCCTTTGCTGTTGTGTAACGTAATTATATACAAGGAAATCGGTTCGAGCAAGTTATTAACACTGGAGGACCGCAAAGCAAAATCCACCCGGGCACGCAGGTTCAAGCTGATGGTGGAAACAGCAGGATGGATGTAACTGCGTAAAACACATCTTTAGGCAGGTGGTTTTAACGATACCTTGAGCATGGCCACTTCTTAAAACAAGCAGATCATAACCAATTGTAAATATACAGGCCACGCACATAATCATTTAAGGGTCTGGTCTCAGGTGCCAAATTAAAAGTCTCCTCTCATGCGGTTTCATTTCTCGGTTCATCACTAGCTCATACATGAGTTATTTACTTTGTTTAATGAACAGGCTGTTGACGGATTAGTAGCTACACGGTTGCATTAACACTGTGCCATTAGGACAAATGACGTCAAAGCCCTAAAAGCTTCTGAAATGGTGAAGTGGCGTTTGTCCTCCCACGTTCTGCGCGCTATAGACACGGTGCGGAGGGCTGTGGAGTGAGTCTGCGCAGTAGGGTCTCTTTAGGCAGAACTTACTCCCACATAAATCCACCCACACACACACACACACAGACACGGCAAACACACGCGTGCACACGGAGAAAGTAATAATGCGCTCCTGGAGAACATGCCTACAGCAACCTTCATGCCTTAAGTCAACCGCACCATGAGAGCGACTCCGAGCTTAAGACTCATACAACGCCGAGCTGCCTGTGGATTTACCTAAAAATATTAACCCTGCGATTTATAGACAGACGGCTGTGGTTTGGACGTTTGGGAACACGGTAATGGCTTATGTCGAAAGTGATGGTGATGGTGCATTCGGTTTTCCTGCATGAAGTATTCCTTCATCAGCCCTCTGAAGGCAACAGATTTGATACAGTGCGGAGAGCTACAGTTTCTAGCGGCTGAAGAGCGAGTAGATAATTGTGTGCTGTAATTGCGTATCGTCACCCACACACATCATTAGTGCTGTGGGTATCAGATGAGTCAAAAGAGCAAGACCGGTTACACAAAAGCCTGAAACAATACGGAAACAACAGAAAACCCTTTCCCCTCATTTCAGCTCGCGCTTAATAAGCAAACAGGGTCGTCTGAAATGGGCGGCATTTTTACACCAACCCCAACGTCCCTTCCTTGCTATCGGTGTTCCTTCAGTAACATGTTCACTCGCAAACACATTTGCCCACTGTTTCCAATCCCAAATTGCCGCTTGATGGCGACCAAATGTGTTTTTTCGCATGTTATCTTACGATGGCTAAGGTTAATGTGCTGACGTATGGAATAAGTAGCTTCCACTGTCGCAGTGTGCGTGGCTGAACACACGTGGCCGCGCGTCTTTGTGTCTGAGAGACGGACCACTGCACCAGCACAGATGCCAGACAGCCCCCCCCCCCCCCCCCCCCCCCCCCCCCTCAAATACTCCCGTCTGGCTGAGCAGTGCCAGAAGCGCGCGCATGTGCAAATACGCTTGCATGCGCACACACGCACGTCCACATCTGCATGCACGTTCACGAACACAGCTGTTTTAAGGTCAGCTACGCTATGTGGCACTTGAGTCTTTTTCAACTCTTCCTATTAAAACACACAGATTCTGCAACTGCGTAAAGACAGCACAATCCATTCCTACTTCATCCTGAATGGGACAGTTGACAGACAGGACATTGAGTGAATCAAGCATGATTAGGTTAGCGCCCCAACACAAAAGCATCTTGTATCCGTACAGTGTCAGGAGGCATCACAGCGTCACATCCCAGCTCTGTGCAGTCTATAAAGTGTCTGTACCCTCTGCTGTCTGAACCTTCTGCACCTGGTCACACATTAGCAGTAAGTTACAGGCACCCTACTCTGACCACAGACACAACCAACACATCATTATTTGAGCTCGGCGAGCCGGTCCGGAGCCGTACCCTGGCGGAGGAAAGCTCTTACCACAGAAGCCCGGCTGGCGAAGGCTCGGCTGGTGGAGGCTCGGCTGCTGTCGGGGGTGCACGTATGCCGGCTTGGCGGAGGCGAATGGCTTTCACCCTCGGCCGCGCCCGCTTGCCAAAAGCGAACGAGGCTGGGTGGGAGGGAGGTGGGGGGGGGTGGTTGGGGGGGGGGGGGGGGGGGGAGTAGGATGCCGCTACCCTGTGCCAAAGAGCTGTGCTGTTACCATGGCAACATGCCGCCTAGGCCCAGGATGAATGTACGCTCAGCATGTCTTGGCTTCAGATAACTGCCGACAGTGTGTGTGTGTGTGTGTGTGTGTGTATTTGCGTGTGTGTGTATGTGTGTTTGCGTGTGTGTGCATGTGTGTGTATGTGTGTGTGTGTTTGTGTATTTATGTGTGTTTGCGTGTGTGTGCATGTGTGTGTGAGTGTGTCTGTCATTGTGTGCTCAGTAATGATGTTATTCCTGCTGCCTGCTCTCAAAAAGAGAAACATGTCTGTATCTCTGTGTCTCCCCCTGTATAAACACACCCTACATCACAACCACTCCGAAATAGCTAAAAGAAGAGAACATAGGACCAGAATAAATCCTGAGCAGTGAGACAGTCAGACTAATACACAACACATACTTATTTGTCAAAGCACTGAGATGCTGTCAGTCTGTACACCAAAGAAAGCCTAAGAGCACAAGTGCTGTGCACACACCAGAAATTGTGTTTGTTCGTTTGTTTTGCAAGGGTGGTAGTTTATGTTTAAATGTTGGCAGTATGTTGGCTTTCACTCTGAGCAGGGTGACATCACTGATAAAGAATTTCTTTGAGCTCAGACACACTGAAGTGGTTCAGGGTGGGGCAGTCTGATTCAGGACCTCATAGCAGGGGCTCAGTCTGATTCAGGACATCATAGCAGGGGCTCAGTCTGATTCAGGACCTCATAGCAGGGGCTCAGTCTAATTCAGGACATCATAGCAGGGGCTCAGTCTGATTCAGGACATCATAGCAGGGGCTCAGTCTGATTCAGGACATCATAGCAGGGGCTCAGTCTGATTCAGGACCTCATAGCAGGGGCTCAGTCTGATTCAGGGCTCCATAGCTGGAGATGAGTCTGATTCAGGACTATATAGCTGGTGATCACTCTGATTCAGAACCCACTCACCCCATCCTTCCCACTCACCCCACCCTACTCACCCCTTTTTTCATCCTTCCATCGCACTCTGTTTCTTTTCTTGCTCATGCATGTTCTGTGTTTGTCATGTATAAATGCTGCAGGAAACACTTTCTATTTTTTTTTTCTTTCTGAAAGTTCCCTCTGTCTCCCCCCCTCTCTCTCTCCTCCCCCTTCTCCTCCACTGATCTCTCTCTCCATCTTCTCTCTTCTCTCTCTCCTCTCCCCAGCTGTCCTCCTCCTCCTCACTTGCCACAGCAGATATCCCTCAACCCACGAACCCCCGAGTCATGAAACCGCTCGTTTACCACTTACTTCAATGCTCGTTTGATCCAGAGCTCAGATTCACGCTGTGAATTTCACCAAGAGCCCCTAGTCACAAAAGTGACACAAAGGAACAGAGTTCTCAGAACAATGCTGAATGAACTCGTTAAGAGTTTTAGCACTGCCCATATAAGCACCCATTTAGCTATATGTATTTTCTGGTTGAGAAAATGAATATTTCTCTATTTGGAATATTATGTGCTTGTGTGCAGGACTAAATAACCATCGCTAGTAGATTCATAACCGTAAGGCATCCAGTCTCATGCCCGCTGATCTGTGCAAATCTGTGTTTGTACATGTGTGTGTTTGTACATGTGTGTGAGTGCATGTGTGTGTTTGTACATGTGTGTGTGAGTGCAGTGTGTGTTTGTACATGTGTGTGTGAGTGCATGTGTGTGTTTGTACATGTGTGTGTGAGTGCATGTGTGTGTACGTGTGTGTGAGTGCATGTGTGTGTTTGTACATGTGTGTGTGATTGCATGTGTGTGCTTGTGTGTTTGTCAACATGCGTATTTTGTTTGTGTGTGCATGCGAGTGTTACACTCGTTCATATATGTGTGTGTGTGTGTGTGTGTGTGTGTGTGTGTGTGTGTGGTGTGTGTGTGCATGCACACATATATTATGCACACATAATGTGTATCTGGCTGTGTTTGTGTGTGTATATGTGTGCATGTGTGTGTGTGTAAGTATGTGTGCTGTTCTTGTGAGCACCCAGCACAACTTCCTGGCTGCCAGGGGTTGCCATGGCAGCAGAGTTCCTGCAGCGTGCTCCGACCGGCCTGTTGTTCCATCTCCTGCGGTCTTTTATTACGGCCTTCTACCTGCGCTGACACGAGGGGTCGGCACCCACCGTCGCCGCGGAGACAGCGCCGTTGACGCGCTACACGCAAGCACAGCCGCTGCACCCACTCCTACGTTCAGCCTCCTCGTTACTGAAGTCGTGAGGAGCTGCAGGCACCTCCTCCACAGTGACAGCCACAATCGCTGTGCTTTATTCCTCATTAAAATATGAATGCAGACCTTCAACGGGAAACGCAGAGACTTTCTGTCCGCTCTCAGCAGCACTGCTGGACTGTTTGCGTGGAGCCATGTTTCTCAGACTTAGCTACACTCAGGTTCCTCAGAGTTAGCTACACTCAGAGTTAGCTACACACAAGTTCCTCAGAGTTAGCTACACTCAGAGTTAGCTACACTCAGGTTCCTCAGAGTTAGCTACACTTGGAGTTAGCTACACTCAGGTTCTTCAGAGTTAGCTACACTCAGGTTCCTCAGAGTTAGCTACAATCAGGTTCCTCAGAGTTAGCTGCACTCAGAGTTAGCTACACTCAGGTTCCTCAGAGTTAGCTACACTCAGAGTTAGCTACACTCAGGTTCCTCAGAGTTAGCTACACTCGTAGTTAGCTACAATCAGGTTCTTCAGAGTTAGCTACACTCAGGTTCCTCAGAGTTAGCTACAATCAGGTTCCTCAGAGTTAGCTACACTCAGAGTTAGCTCAGAGTTAGCTACACTCAGAGTTAGCTACACTCAGGTTCCTCAGAGTTAGCTACACTTAGAGTTAGCTACACTCAGGTTCCTCAGAGTTAGCTACACTCAGGTTCCTCAGAGTTAGCTACACTCTGGTTCCTCAGAGTTAGCTACACTCAGGTTCCTCAGAGTTAGCTACACAGAATTAGATACACTCAGGTTCCTCAGACTTAGACACACTCAGGTAATTGAGGTGTTACAGGGCTGGATATGTTGGTGTGCGCTTCAGCGCCCCCTACCTGCGGTGACGGCATGGCCTGAGGGCAGGTCGCCATTGAAGCCGTTTTCTCTAGTGTAGGAGGCAGCACCCGGCTGACACGACCGGTATGAGAAGCCGTTCTCCTCGTGTCCGACTGGGCTGGACGAGGCCTGTGCTCCCAGCGATGCCCACTGGGGGGCGCTGTCCTCTGGCTGCCGACCGTCTGCCATCAAGACCGGAGGAGAGGTGGAGGTCGATCCTTTCAGCTAAGGGAGTCAAAGAGAGAAGGTTCTTAACTAAAAGCTAGTATAGCAAAGCTAGCATAGAATAGCTAGCATAGCCATGCAACTCCACACATTTACCACATACACACATGCACACAAGCATATCAGGAAAAGACAGACATCAAAAGTCATTAACATATACTTTTATAAACACATTCCCCTGATCTGTTGTTCACTCTATCAAAATCACTCAGTCATCACATTTATTTATGCACTGTATCACTGCTGGTGACTACATTTATGGCCACTGGTAATATTGCTGTCATTAATGTGTCTTTGAGGCAGTTACATAAAATTACTTTGAAGACTACATTGCGTATAAGGAAACAAAAATAAAATAAAAAATCCTCTAGTCAACCACAGAGCATTTGCCAGAATGGATGCGAGTCAATTGCGGGTGTGCTAATCCAGATGTGGCAATAATAATGTGGTCTATGCTTATAGAGAGCTTAAAGCAGGTGTGCGTAGCAGTCGTGCTGATTTCATGTTCATCTCTTAGTATAATGCTGGTGGTCACATTAAGAGTGAGTAAGGGTGAGAGAGAGAGAGAGAGAGAGAGAGTGAAGGAGAGAGCGTGAGAGCGTGAGTCACGATCCTCTCCTGTTTTTACGATCCTCTCCTGTGCATCGGTGTCACATGTGACGAGGCCTATGCATTTTTATTCTAGAGCCATTTCCATGCGTGTGTGTTAGAATCTGTGCATGTGTGTGCGGGCGTGTGTAGGTGTGTGAGATGAGTTTGAAGTAGCCAGTCTTAATCAGCGTGTTTTCTAGCCCCCTCTCACCCTGCTGAAGGGGGAATGTAGCCAGGTACTCTCTCACTGATTAATGCAGCACAGCAACTCAAACAGCAGGTCTTCAGAGTCCCTGGCTGGGCTCTGTGGAAAGGCCCAATTAATAAGACACATCCACTTGAGGTGCGGCCTCCCTCCTGCACCTCCATCCTGCTCCGAAGGTGCAGGGCTCTGTGCATCCTCGCTGACCTCTGTGGAGGGCACGTAGGGGTTATCTTCCGGCTCAGACACACCTGCAGCTAGTGGACTGCGCTTTTACACCCCAGCTTTTCTGCGAGCTACCGTGAGGCACCGGGTGAACGAGAGACATGATTGGGTGTTCAGTATCACCTCTGTCTCTCTTATCTCTCTATCTTTCTCCTCAGTCTCATGTCTCTCATCTCTTTCCTCTCTCTTTCTCTCCTATCTTCTCTCACTCTTTCCCTCTCTGACCACTGTGCTGTCACCCTCATATTCATTCACTATATCTCCCACTCCTCCTCTTCCTTTCTTTTTGTTCTCTCACTCTTTCTCGCTTCTTCCAAGCACCGCTCTCATCTCTCCTCTCTCCTTCACGCCCCCGACCGTTCGTGATGGCATCCAGTCCCCTCTGATTACAGGCAACACTTGGGGCTAATTTGTCACCTCTTCCTCTCAATGAGGAGCTTGGGAACGCCTTTACTAACAACCATTAGATGGCGCACTCACACAGTGTCTCATCTGTGTCGTCCAAATACATGGCATGTTACAGCGGGAAGTGTAACTGCTATAAATCGAGGTGTGTTACTAGGACACTTTCTGTGCTACTAGGTCAGAATATCTCTCACCAATCTTAATACAGCACTAATATATGCAAGGACTGTGTCGATGAACACTATACTTGAATGGCAGGTACAAAGAGTGAAGGATTTAGAATTGAGTTCTCAGCTTGGTCTGCAGAAGGTGGGTCATCTCTTAGGGGTGTGTAGCATGGCAGGTGTGCACAGGACTCCAGAAAACAGTGAAAAGCACGAAAAAGATTAGAGCCAAGGTCTGAGTTTTAACACACGTACAAGTCTTACTCGTCCAATCACACACGGGCGAAAAGCGGCAGCCAAAACATGTGTCTCTTAAGAACAGCACTGATGTACTACTTTAAAAATCAGCTAATGTAATGAAGGCACTTTCGTTAGATTCCAGTGTTCAGCCTAAATCAAAGTATTCCTGATATTAGACAAACTATTAGACAAGCTCTAAAGATGAAGCATTCTTTTAATGACCTAAGAATATTGCTAAATAACAAATGAGCAATCAAGGACACACACACCCACACCCAC